>NW_009645083.1:0-1229 GCF_000690535.1 Cariama cristata | reverse complement strand
GCCACCCGCTGTAAGCGCCGGACCAGCCTGAAACGGTGACAAAGAGAAAGCACACAGGTTTTGAAAGCACACAAGGCAGAATCTTCTGCCTTGGATTAGAATTAAAAACCAAAGTGATTTTCAGGACTTTCAGAGAATTCGAAAGGCACCATTAGAAAAAAGTCAGTCCAACTAACTCATCTGATTTGTAGCAAAACGTGATCTGCAATTCAAAGCTTATAAGAACTCAACTATTTAATGGCAAATAAGGCAACATGATAACCAACTCTGCATACCTTAAAGCTTTCCACTGCCAGTCAGACTGAAAGGACGTGTATGGACACATTGCACAGTAATATTTAGAACTTCTGCTGGCCCACAGGCAACAATACTGAACAAGTAACGTGCTGCGGGCATTATCCATACATTGCAATAACCCAGGCGGAAAAGAACCATGGCAGACACCTGAACTTCATTGGTATTTTTAAACTTCCTACGGCTGCAAGCAGCGTTGGAGGGTTCTGCCAGCAACATATTACACTGGTTGGGAAACACTGGTTTAGAGTGGCAGCTAATAGAACTGTTTGGGGGTTTTTTTGAGAAACAAAATTGTTACATGATACTCTGTCTTTTTTTTAAATTTTATAACAACACTGCATCTTGTTCTTGGGTACAATGACAGATGCTGTTGGAAACTTTTCAAAATTGCTATTTAGCTAGACTTCACGGAGATGGGCAAGAAATATCATAATTGTATTGCTTGCTGATTCAAGGATGCCAAAATAGAGAATCCTCATGGCATCTTTGGATTTGAAAAAGAAGCCGGTTCATCTCCAAGTGCATGTGGGTTAGAAATCTTACACTTAGAGTTTAGCTCACAGAAAAAAGTTTTGAAGAAATGAACATTCATCATAAAAAAACCCCTTTTCTACCCTGAAGGAGCACCAGAGCGTACTGGCAAGACAGCAGATACGTAACAGTTGAGCACCAAAGGAAGGAGAATTTGATATGAAAGCTTAAAATAAAACTCAGATTAGAGCTGGAGTGGAAGATGGAGTAGAACAGAAATGTAAAGGAACTTCAAGAATAGAGTGAGCAACCCAGTGAGCAACCTGAAAATCTCCTTCGGTGCTGCAGCAGTTTAGTTAGACATCAGTTGCATCCATAACCGCTTAAAAACGGACAAATCTGAGCAATTTCACTCTTGGAAACATAAGCCTCTTTTAATCTCTTGGCAATGAAATCGAAGT
>NW_009645082.1:0-1183 GCF_000690535.1 Cariama cristata | reverse complement strand
CTGACATTTCTGTGTGTGACTCCAGGAACAACCCCCACCATCCCAGTGAGATTTTTTTCACCTGCCTTGTCCGTTTTATTGCAAATGCCCCTGTTTGCTACGTGACTCTCCCCTGTCGTTATGGCCGGTCCCTTTTAGCAAATGTTATCGCTCATGGGTGTCCTAGCAGAAGAGAGGGGATATGAAGCCCTAAAACTTTCCATGGAAAAAAGAGTACTAGGACAATCAGATGTCATCGATGCAGTTTCCCCTAATGGGAATGGAGAATGTCCCCAACCTTCAGAAAAATCTCTTCCTCCTCTCTCTCAGGACCTTCCCCATGACTTGGGCTGGGAACACCCTCATCAGAGGGCTGCTGGTGGAAATCTTGGAATCCTGATAAAGTTCCAACACCCAGACTGTTCCTGACTGGGGACAACACAATCTCTGCTCACAGCAATATTCCTGCTCTTTCCTGCACCTTTTGCACGTACGGAATGTTTCCTGCAGCTGGCCGCACCCTACAGTCAGTACTGGGCTGTATGCCACCCCTGCTCTCTGCAAGACGCATGAAGTGAAAGGGCTGTCTGCAGAAGGCAGCTGCATTTGAAGGGGCTAGGGGGATTTCTGTCATCTACAGTAATAATTTCCTTCTCGTCCCAAATACATTTTGTGGCCCTGATGTGCTGGAGCACTTCTGTCATTTTTGCCCAAGTGCTGGCACTCTCCTGAAGTGACTCCCTGACGCTCATGCTCTTGCTCTCATCACCTGCTTATTAGATTCAGCTCTCCCCTTCGTGTTCACGCTGGCATCTTGTGTTTGTGTACACCTCAGAGCTGCCACCCTGGGGAAGCTCTCCTGCCCAGCGTGGGCAGGCAGAAGACCTTCTCCATCTGCTCCTCTCACCTCACTAGTGTCACTGTTTTCTACAACACCGTCATCATTGTCAGTGTGATGCTCAGGACAACCCTCCTGAGAGTGTTTGACAAAGCCCTTTTTCAACACCATCCTCATGCCCCTGCTCAATGCTCTCATCTACAGCCTGTGGAGCAGAAGGGATGGGGACAGAGAGGCACTGGAAAAAATGCTCAGGAAATCCGTGAGCTGCACAGAGAACCCATTGGAGGGGTTTTAGGCTTTTGGTGTCAGGGAGATTGAGAAGGCTACCCACTGCCATTGTGAGACCTCTCTCAAACACCTTGG
>NW_009645081.1:0-1217 GCF_000690535.1 Cariama cristata | reverse complement strand
TGTTACAACCTTTTATAGTTATAAGGTACTTAAAAGAGAGGCAAAACATTTTTACAGGACTGAGGTTGCGTGATAATTTTATGAAGTAGTATCAATTTCACAATGCTAGTGAACATATTTGTATTTAAAAGTGTGACATTTGAACCTGTCGCCTGTCTACACAAATAATTCCATGTTTGAATGTTATTTTCCCAGTTTCTACACAGTTGGTATCACCTCAACTAAGCAAAATCATTCAGTTAGCTTGAGTTGAGTTCCTTAAGATCCTCAAGCTACACTGGTTAATTCAGAAAGGATTTTTAAAACTATTTTAACAGGACCTGAACTCAAGTACAAAAGTATTTCTAACTGATTTTCTCAGGCCACCAAACTAAAAATGCTCTTAAGTGATGAGACCACTGCTAAACAAATGATTTGGTCATCTTGATAGGTCAACAGGAACCTAGAAATATCACATGATACGCCTATGGTCAACATGGAGAATCAGTGAAAGAGCTAGAAATAGACCTCAAAAGCCCAGCCACTAGTAGATGATGCCATACTATAATGTTTTGTTTAAAAAGAGGGCCTTATCTCTATTTCCTCTAAATAAAGGGCTAAATCCACAAAAGTTGAGGCTACCTGCTGTAGTTCAGTAGACCATTTTGGTCTAGGACCCATTTGTGGCTGAGGCCCTTTCAACCACTGAGACCAAGATGTTCCTGTAGTTTCTGTAACCAATGTAGACAACTTGGAGTTTCTATTACCAGTGAGTGATGTGACCAGACATGCAGTCACCTTTGATTTCCCAACCTCAATAATTAAGTAGCAATCTGTTTCATATTTAAGTACAGGCAGACTTTGGCATGAGTATAGAACAAGGCTGATTCAAATTCATACCTGATACCCAACAAGATATCTTTCCATTTTACTGCAACACCCTCAATATTTGGTCACTCACTACAATCCAAAACCTAAAATACATACCCAGATCCAAAGCATGCACCAGACAGCAGAACACCTCAAATTGAGGTGCCTAAAAATTATCATCTTGAGAATCAACACAAAAGGTGTCACTGAACTAATTTAGTCAAATGTCTTCACAGTAGGATGAAGTACCTGACATTCACTGTTACCACACAGAGGGTTTTACCTCAAGATCAATCAGGACATCATTCAATCGTGCCATATTGACAAATACCATGTCACTATACAAGTATTCAGAAAAAAATGTGCCC
>NW_009645080.1:0-1231 GCF_000690535.1 Cariama cristata | reverse complement strand
TCTAGAAAGCCTTTTGAAATATTCATATATATATTAATATGTATATGTATAATGTATAATGTATTAAATTATTTCTAATGTCGCACATTTAATTATAATTAAATATTAATTATAATACTAAAAAGAAGTAGACTGAAAAGAGCATCTGAAGCACTGAAACTGTAAAGCATTAAACAAGGTGGTCATAAAGTGATGTTCTGCATTGCTACTAAATGTTCAGAGCTCTCATCCATTAACCCCCTCTGCTTGCAAGCCTTTTGTTTGATACTAAATATGGGAACTCCCTTCTCTGGAGGACAGTGGAAAACAAGACCAGGCGAGCTGACCTGGAGATGTTGTCTGCTCTTGTTGTTCATAGTGTTGAACCTGTCTTCCTTGAAGACAGAACACAACAAACACATGACAAAATACAGCTTCCATGGTTAGCATCAAGTGTCCAACTTTGCAGATCCCCTGTGCTGGTGGAGGGCACAACCAGCATCTGTGCAAAGTCTCAGGATCTGCATAAGATTGCTATCCA
Organism: Cariama cristata; assembly: GCF_000690535.1. Taxonomy (NCBI): domain Eukaryota; kingdom Metazoa; phylum Chordata; class Aves; order Cariamiformes; family Cariamidae; genus Cariama; species Cariama cristata. The sequence continues at coordinate 711 of NW_009645080.1, read as the reverse complement.
CACATTGAGTCCTAAAGATAATTAAATTAACTACAGACTTAGCTAGACACAAGTTGTGTTGATTGCACAGCCTCTGTCAAGCAGAGGACAGATGTCAAATAGAGTTTTGCTAGCAGAAGCAAGCCCTCTGTACCTGTACTCTGTGGGACACACAGAACAGCTTTTATCCAAGAGGTGTCTAACCATATGGCAGCAAACCTAAGCCCAGATTAATATGATCTACAGCAGGGTACATCATCTACAGCTTAGGAATCATTGAGAGCAAAGAGGTAAAATGGAGGTGGAGAGAAAGGTAGTGAAGCGAGTCAGCCCAAAGTGATATCTCACTTTCCCAAGTTACTATTCCAGGGTATCTACTCTAGTGCATCCTCCGTAGTCAGAAATTACTATTTTAGGGCAAGGAAAAAAAAGGAGAGGAAAACAAAAAAGATAAACCCCTGTTTGTCTGTCTTCTGCTGAAAGACCAGACTCCTAACACCACATTCTGTCATCTTGGAGATTCAGCAGTTTCCCTGGTTCAGAGAGTTAACCGCGGATCTCATTGTCCAGGTGAGGAGAAGGATACTCTACTCAACTAAAGTTTCATCAGTTTGGTAAAATATTTTGACAAGGACGAAACTGCACTGTATCATGGGAATCAAATGGTGCGGGAAGTACCTCTCTTGCTTTTGAAACTACTAACAACATAGAATCACAGAATCATAGAATCAT
>NW_009645079.1:0-1222 GCF_000690535.1 Cariama cristata | reverse complement strand
CCCACAACATAAAAATGCTTACTGAAGCTGTGATTGAAGGCAGACAATGTCATACATGGTAAGAACTTCATGCTACCTACCAAATTTCTAATATTCTGTTCACCAGTGGAAATCTAAGAAACAGACTTTCAGGTCACTGACCCACCTGAAAGTAAAAACTGTTTCAGAAGTTGACATTTTCTACAGTAAATACTCAATGTTCAGCTCAAACTCAGGGACAGCATTATTAGACAAACCCCTGAATACATGTCTAGGAAGGTGCAAGAAAAAGCTGGAAGGCAAAGTCACTTATAGTTGTGCTCACAGAAGCACAAAACAACCCGTGTCACACTGCCACACTTGTTAAAAATCACATATTCCCTCAGAATTGCACAGAGCTTTAAGTCAGTAGTGGGATTGGTTGCAGCATGAGCAGATTTGGTTTGACTTTAAACATTCTTTGTAAGGTCAAAACTGCGTGTAATCTGTTTATATTAGCACAGCAAAGCTCAAATAAGTAGTCCAAGGACAGAATAACTGTGTTATGCTTAATGGTGCATTTGCATTCAATATCCTTAATTCCTTCATGCTGTTTGTTATTGTTATTTATAAGGGTATGTGGTTTAAGGAGGGTTTGTCTGTCCTATACATAATCCAGTTAGTACTGTCAGAAATAAAGCTCTTGGCTCTACCAGTTGTCTGACAGGGCCAACTGCCAAACTGCAACCTGCCATGCCCAGAGATCCCCATCAGTACACAGCCTGCCACAGCACAGCTTTTAGCAACACCCACAGTGACACAGCTATGACTACCACTGTTTTGTCTTACAAACAAAGTAACAACCAAAAACAAAACATCAAGAAACCCCAACACATACAACCACCCCACACCCACAAACCAAACCAAACAAAAAACACAAAGACAAACCCATAACCAAAATCCCTAGCTGTTTCCATTTTCAGTGCTACAGCTGTTGATACCAACTACTGCCTGGTAATTCCAAAACAAAATGCAGCAGAGGGAAAGACTGCAGAGTTAAGCATCAGCTCTGTGTGCACAAAGCCTAAGATTTTAAGTGTGAGGCTCAGATCAGGATGTTTAAAGATAAACAAGCGCTTTTCAGTGAATTATTAAACACTTATCTTTATAATAATTCAAAAGATATTGTAACTCTAAATGTGGAAACAAAAATAAAGAATATGCACACACAATACAAAGGGGAGGGGGGGAACCATAAAAAAAC
>NW_009645078.1:0-1203 GCF_000690535.1 Cariama cristata | reverse complement strand
TTAAAGATTAAATAAATGTGACTATTACCTGTTCCATCTTGAATATTATTCATGCTACTGCATGGTACCGTGATCACAATTCAATTTTAAGGTGGACTGATCATTGTCATCAATGGATAAAACTACCTTTCCTTTTTTCATGTACATGACAGTATTAAATACAATAGACATTTGTCAAGAGAGCTGAATCTGCTGATCTGGAGTTACTCACCTTGTTGATGGCACTACGGGGAACAGACCCCATGCTTCTTGACCTGTGATATACTTTCAGGACCCTTTTACCATTTACTACTGGAGAGTTCTGTGAAGAGTCATTAGTTAATACCAAAAATTTACCCTAGAGTAAAAATTTCTCAGTGGAGGGGTACTCTCATTTATGTGTTTTGTGGAGACCGAATGACCTAACAGTCTACTGCATGACATAACAGCACCTGAGATACATGTTCCCTTAGAATGTGCCTTGTTCTTGGATCAGAAAAAGGAAGATTTGAAGAATGGTGCGTTGACTAAACATTTCAACAGGAAGAAATCATAATTTTGTTGTAGGTGTATGGTGAAAGTAATTCAGTTCCATCAGTCAGTTGATTTACACATCCACATCAAGTCATACTGCTGTTTGGAGCCATGATTCTTAATTGCTTGAATAGGAAGTGCCTGCCTTAGAGAGGCAAGTACTCTGTGTCTTGTCATCAGTAACACTTCAAACAGCAATACATTTTATAGTCAGAACAGAAAACTCAATATAATTAAAACCTTTAAATAAACATAGGCTGAAAAATTTCCCGAGACAGTTAATAAATCCAGTGTATTTTGATACGCTCTGTGGAAAAAAGGGTCAAGCAGCTACTAACCAAAACCTGCTTTGATATTTTTTCCAAGTGTGGGTATGTTGAAGAAACCAAGCTAAGTAGAAAATCTTTTCATGAACCACTAACTTACTTGACCATGTATGTAAAATGAAACAGTTTTAAAATTGTTAGAAAATTAAATCATTCCAGGTAGCTGGCGGCCTTGGTTCTTGTCTCTTAATAGTAGGTTCTTGTCTCTTAACGGTATCTTGCGTGTTCTCGCAGTTCCCGGTCTTCGTCTTTTTCCCAGCCCAGTTGATTCCAGCTTTTTTGCTTGCTTTCAGTTGACTTAAGGCAACTTCCACAGTCCAGATCCTAAGGTGCAGAATTTTCCTTTAATGCCAGAGAACTGTTT
>NW_009645077.1:0-1219 GCF_000690535.1 Cariama cristata | reverse complement strand
GGCTCTGCCCCCGCCTCGGCCGCTGGCTTCAACTGTGACCTTGGACTAGCTGATCCATCTCCCTGTGCCAGTTTTCCTGGTTGTGAAAAACCAAGAGCAGAATAATTCTGAACTACCTGACAAGGCTATTGGGGGGTTTTAATGAATATTCGCAGAGCGCTTTGAGACCCTTGAATGAAAGAAACTATAAAAATGCAAGATGTTATTATTTATTTATGAAGGTCCTCTGGGTTTTGGCCAACAGCATGAATTGTTGACATTTAATTATTGAAACAGTATGCCTATCAGACCCCTTATGGTAGGAAGAGATAAATAATGCAGAGGACTTCAGAAAACCTGGTCAATATCCTCTTGAGATCTGAAGCAAATATACCAGACACGTAGCTCCAGCCTAAAAAGAACTGAATAATTAAACCAAGGAATGAGATCAGTTGTTCTGAATGCTCTTTATAGTTTGTGCACAGTGTTCTACAAATTATTTATTATTAGTCCATTACTTACAAGCAGCCCTTTCTAAACAAATACCATACAGCTTGCCTATAACGGTCTCATTATTGTATGAATGTATTAAGGACCAGTGAAAATGTATGAGCATTTTAAGTTATTTGAGCAATTACAATGTTTCTTCCTGATATCTTGAAGCTTTAAGGGTTTTTAAAAAACCCTTATCATAGAACCAATTAATACTTTTAAATATGCAATCAATCATCTTGATATGAAAAGAAAAAAGGATTTAGATGCTCAGAATGCTTTTGAAGAAGCTACTTAAAAAGAAGGAAAAGTCTGTGCAGTCACATTAATTATGCAGTGTACTTTAGATGATGTTTTTCATCCAAGAGTTGCAAAGTTTTTACAACTGTTGAGGCTTGATGTCACTGCAAGGCAAGGTACATAGTTTACAGTACTGATGGATAAAGTGAGACACCAATGTGTTTTAAGACAACCTGTGACAGGATCTTGGGTGCACAACAAGTTAACAACAAGGAAATTCTATTCCTCCTCTGCAGGGCATACCTCCTTCTCTCTGAACTCTAACTATTAAAACAGCAGTGCTATTAACATTTACAGAGAGCTACTAGAAGGGATAGACACTTCAGGAAACCAGCAAACCAACACCTTTTGCCCCATGTTTCAGTTACTTGCTCATTTTAACGCCTGGATTTTGGTGGCACAAAGATTTATAAATAGGTGCAATTGGCCGACTCTAGCAGGTCCCTGT
>NW_009645076.1:0-1223 GCF_000690535.1 Cariama cristata | reverse complement strand
CTTCCCCTTCTGAGGAAGGAAGGGGTTAACAAAGAACGTCTTCCTTCCACTTCAGGTGCTAGCCCAGCCTTAAACAGTGACACCAGGGCATACCTGAAGAACTGCTGCGCGACCAGTCCTCCCTCAGCTCATCTTTCTGCAGCTGTTTACTTCTCACTGCAGCACTTTGAACTTGTCCTTCTTGATGGGCATCCTATTTATTTCAGACAGGCATCCTAATTCGTCACAACAATTTTGCATTCTAACCTGCCCTTCAGAAGGTTATCCTTCCCAGCCTGCCAACATGTGCAGACTTACCAGGGTGTACTGCCTACTCCATCACTCAAGTAATTAAATATAAATTAGTGCCAAAACAGGAAAAAGCCTTACTTTTTGATAATTGACAAGCCTCCAATTTGACAAAATCCCAATTTGAGGGAATAATTTCTTAAATACACCTTCAATAGCATATTCTGCCTAATTGTGTCTTTTCTTTGCATTATTCTTATGGATATGTCTATGCAGGTAAATAAAAGACAGGTAGGGACAAATTACTAGCAAAATGTAGTGGATTGACTTGTGACCACACTGCTTGGGGATGTGTCCTTCTACAATAGTAAAGAAATACCCTTCCAGATGACCTTCTCCTAGCTTGTTATGTGCTGTGAAACAGAACTGATGACAAACCAGTCACTTTGGACCCTAGACTGTTTCAAACGAGTTCTGGGCACTGAAGCTCAAGTATGTGATTCGCCTTATTCACTATCCAACTGATAAGTTTTGTCTGTTCTCAAGCCTGAACTTCTTCAGGTATTTTACTGTGGACATAATGACACATAAGAGACTTGTGGTATAAAGGTGTGTGATAAAAACTCATCTGTGTACTCACAAAGGGGCAGAGAGACCATAGCAGGAGGGAAACCCAGATAACACCTTGCCTCAGCTCCTCCCAGGCCAACACAGGAGCCTTAGCCCATCAAAGTCCTGTCTCCACAAACTCAGAAGAGCACAGGGGCTCAGGAACCCAAATTAAGGATTCAGAGGAAGGGATGCCCTGTCCACGTTCCTCCCACAGCTATCCCAGGAAAGTCTATGTCCAAAAGTCCAGTTGTGAAACACCTCATTGAGTCAATGCTGGATGAGTACCTTTTGGTCTGAGGCGGTTGCTGCCTATGGGGGTGGGACACATTATGGGATGCAGGGGAATTTGGGAATTATATAGGACTTATTAAGGGATGTTTAGA
>NW_009645075.1:0-1208 GCF_000690535.1 Cariama cristata | reverse complement strand
CAAAACTAAGAGGAAAATTAAAATGGGCCCAGAATTTTATGAATTCACATGGTCGTGCTACAGAAAGGAAGAAAAAGTGATTCAAAGATACAGTGAAGGTTATATGAAGAACAATAGCTGCAAAATAGTGAGAAGGTGCATATAAAGGTAGTAGGGTAACTTGTTTTGAACTGGTGGATATTTTAGCTTCACATGAATTTGAAATTAAACACAGCAATGTCTATTCCGAAGTTGTGAACCAAGTGATACATGATTGCCAGTTTCTCAAAGTGTGGACTATCTTTAATTTAAAGCCAAAGTTTGCAACTTTAAGGTTCTGTACAATTAAGAGAATTTGGTAGTGAATTGGAAAAAAGCAGTAGTTCCACATATTTACAGGTATAAGTAAATACAAAAAAAAAAGCAGAGTCTTGCTAAAAATAGCGAATGCCTATCAAACTTGTTTGCATTTCTTTGGTAGGAATTGTGCAACTACTGAGAATATGCTCAAGTATTTGCACAGAATTCTTTTATTGCAAAAGACCTCAAGCAAACTTTATTCACTTTACTACAAACTAACCACATCTCGGTAGTCAAAGTAAGATATCAAAGTTCAACAACAGTAATTCCACCCAAGAGCTTTGTTTTAGTCATATACTAGAAGTGACCTCTTCAAACATGGCAATTTAAGAGTGCCCCTGAGATGCCTTTAGAAAGCTCTGACTTCTATTTAGACATCAGCACATATGCAGCAGCCTTCATCCAACTTTTTTTTTTTAAAGTGAAACACTTTTACATTGTAATTACACCGCAAGCAAACTAAAATTTTTCATTTAAATTACAATAATTCATTAGTTTCACAGTCATAACTAAAAGATAGCAATATGTAAATTACTATGAGAGGTAGTTTTGGTTTCACAGCAGGTAAAAATTTGAACTTCACTACAAATAGTTTTTAGAAAGTCAGTAATGATTTTGTCTCTTTAATATATAAGACAGTGTTTTGATTAGTCCATTCCCAAATATAAAAACCAAACTCTTCAATATACAGTTTCATATCCAAAAAACTGCTCACACATTTCAGCACCATATAGAACAAAATCACAATGTTGCATTTGATCCTATGTAAAAAATGGTTTAAAAACAAAAGCATCATTTCTCTAGTAGCGATATAGCTTTTGCTTAAAATCTATGTAGCATTTGTGTGAGGGTTTTAATTTATGTAACAT
>NW_009645074.1:0-1212 GCF_000690535.1 Cariama cristata | reverse complement strand
AAGGCAATGTCAACAGGAGCGGGACGAGTTACTGGGGAAGTGGTAGGACTGGGGCAAAGGCTGCTCAGAGAGAAAAGGGCAGAAGGAACAAGCAGAAGAGTCTGTGACAGTTAGATCAAAGCGCCTGAACAAAAGCCAAGATCCCCACAACTAACCATGCCTTGCTTACAGCAAATATCTGCAAAACACTGGCAAAGTGCCCACTCTCTCAGGCAGGTTCAAATGGAGGATGACAACCTACTGCAGGCACTTACTCCGCTAGCTCCAGTGCCAGCGTTTGGGTGGCGGATATTTAACTCCATTAAGCATCCTTTTCAGTAAGATGCCACACAGCAGAGTTTCTGGGGGTGAAAGGGGAGGTCAGTTTACTGCTTCTTAGCATTTGTTTCAAAGAGGCGGCAGCCCATGCGGCGTTACGTGCATTCAAAGAGCATCTAATGAGGAGATCTAAATTCAGGCCATGCTAGAATTTAGGTTCCTGGCTTGGGGGTCCAGGATCAAGACTCTAGAGGTCTTGAATCCTCTTGAACAAAAATAAATGGCAGCTGGACTCTGAAAGGTGTCTGAAAATCAGACCATGGCCTGGCACAGTGGGCACCCCAAATTAGCAGACACTTTTAACAGTAATCTTTCAGTGGAATAGCTCTTGACTGGAAAAAAAGAAGAGATAATAGTATCCCCTCATCTTAAAACTGTGTTTGTGAGAATAAATAAATTACTATGTGAAAGGCATTCGATGATTTTTTTATTGATGAGCATCATAAAAGACTCTGGCAAGGAAATTAATTATTTTGTATTGAGGTAACAGGCTAACAGCTGGGACCACACTGAATAATGGCTATGTCTATACAGACATGCCTGTAAGCAACTGAGCTCTAGCTCCAGCCATCGAGTCCATTTTCACCTGGCAGGTTAAGCCCATCCAGACAGCAGGTGAGGAGCTAGAACTGACAATCACTTCCAGTCCACAGTAAATTGCTGGCAAGCCTCTTTCATAGCCTTTTTACAAGCAGAGAAGCTCAAATATACGCAAACTCTTGTCAAATAACAAGCTCTTAGTTATTTGACATAGTTCTGCTGCTGCTACAGAACATGAGTTGAACTGGCATGAAATTGTGCTGTTTATAAGCACATTCCTCCACTCTCTGGGCTGGTCCTGGGCTCAGAGGACTCCAGCATTTACAAACAGCTTAATTCGTTGATAAAAAAAAA
>NW_009645073.1:0-1174 GCF_000690535.1 Cariama cristata | reverse complement strand
ACTCACGGCAGAAGGTGGCATTCCTCCAGGGACGAAGAGACACGCCGGCTGCCTGGCATGCATCAGCGTAGGCCTCCAGAGCAGCACACAGGACCTCCTGGCCACCGTTCAGGGCGCAAAGGTCATAGAAGCAGGTCTCAAAGTAGCTCTGGGGGTTGATCACGGCGTGGCACCTCTCAAAAGAGCCAGGCCTGGCAGTCAGCATGCCACAGAACTGGTCCGATCGGTAGAGCTTCTCCTCTTCTGCACTGCAGGGTGGGGAGGGGTCGGGGACGCCGCAAGAGGGGTCATTGTCTGGGACCTGCCAGCTCTCCCCGAGCGCATTGGAGTCTGCGGCTTGCTGCCCATTGGGCATCATGTGATCGTCCTCTCTCCGGTTGTTGAAGTTCCCGCACATGCCACAGGTCAGGTTGAAGTAGGTGGTGGGCACCTTCACCTCCACCGAGTGGTCAGCGTCGTAGGACACGCGGAGGTTGAAGGCTGTCTCCAGGACGATGTAGCGGCCGCTCCTGCTCACCGTGATGGCACCTCCCGCTGCGCTCACCGGCAAGGTCCGGCGCACGTTGTTCACCTAGGGCAGACAAAACGCAATGGGCCCTGGCCTGCTCCCTGGCCTCCCTGGGGGTCTCCCGCCCCAGGCAAAACAGCTGCCGGGCCTGGCATGGCAAAACGGTGCCCACGTTGCCCTCACACCCAGACGCCCCAGTGGCTTGCAGAGCCACGTCTCTGTTCTGCACTCTGCAGGGGCCTCTGGACATCACGGGCCACATTCCCCGTTTGCCTCTTCCTCCTCCAACCCCTCTGGGAAGGCAAAACAAAGCAACCCAGTGGCTTCAGGGCAACCCACCCGGGCCTGGGACAATGGAGACGTCTGGTACATGCCAGGCCCTGCCAAGAGCTGCCAGCCCGGCCTTGAAGCCGCACCACGTGCGTGCCAGCCCCACTGCCTACCAGCACTTGGCTCTTCTCCTTCTTGACCATGGCAATGCGCTCTCCGTACACCTCGACCAGGACTTCGCGCACATAGGACACCCTGGTGTTCCCACGATGCTCGTTCTTGGCCTCAACATTGAAGTAGGGCAGGGAGGTGGTGTTGGAGCACACTTTGGCCAGGGTGTAGGTGCAGTTGCCCATGAAGTGGTGCGTCACCTTGTCAAAGGTGTTGTAGTGAGGG
>NW_009645072.1:0-1199 GCF_000690535.1 Cariama cristata | reverse complement strand
CTTTTGGCATGAGCGCTACGGCTGGCAAACTTCATGGGAAGCTGGACTGCCTCACAGGTGACACCCACCCAACAAGGTATAAATAGCCATCAGCGAGGACAGAAGGCTGCAGTTTGATTTTCTGTATCAAGCTGTGCAGCGGGCTTTGCATTTGGGGCTGGATATCTGACTACCTCCACCATGAGCTGCAGCATCAAGAGAACATCTAGTACCTCTTACAGGAGTGGCGGAGGCGTCTGTGGTGGCGGTGGTAGCAGGAGTTCCTCCGTGCCCTGCAGGCGATATGCCTCCTCTGTGATAGGCGGTGGAAGCTATGGTGGGGGAGCATGCAGCGTTGGCTACGGAGGGGGCATGAGCGCTGGCAGCCTTGGTGGTGGCTTTGGTGGTGGCCTGGGAGGAGGCTTTGGTGGCGGTTTTACAGGAGGCTTTGGTGCTGGGGGGGACATCCTTCTAGGCGGCAATGAGAAGGTCACCATGCAGAACCTCAATGACCGCCTGGCCGCTTACCTGGACAAAGTGCGAAGGCTGGAGGAAGAAAATGCCCAGCTCGAGCACCACATCCGGGAGTGGTACAGGAAACAAGCTCCCAGTGTTTCAAAGGACTACTCCTCCTACTACCAGACCATCGAACAACTCCAAAACCAGGTAGGATAGCCCCGGCTAATGTGGCTCCGTCTCCTGCACGCTGTGCTCCTTTGGAAGGACTTCTTCCTTCCCTCTGGCGCTGGCTCTGAAGGGGTGGGAGGGAGATACTGGACGGCCTTGCTGGTGGCACCGCAGGTAGAAACCTGCTGAGCTGCACTTCCCATCTCTGGGGTAAGCAAACCCCCACACCACCCCACAAGCAAAAGGGATGTGCTCTCGAGGCACAGCCCCAGGCACCAAGGAGTGCTCCACCAGCCCCAAACCTGCTGGCGCACGTAACTGAAATCCCACGTTGTACAGGTGGCTCCAAACCAGGCACGCGTGGTTTCCAGTCCTTCCCTCTGCTTCCACCCAGTTCAGCTGGATGGAGAGCAAAGCCAAAGCACCTGGACTGCAAGATCTGAACTCCCTTTGTCTCTGCACACCTCTGCACATACCAGAGGGAAGGACCAAGGCCTTCCCTTACAATCAGCTTACACTGGTCCCAAGAAACAGAGTAAACTGACCATGAAGAAGCACATTGCAGGAAAAGGGCTCACTCTATTCCTTGGGAC
>NW_009645071.1:0-1208 GCF_000690535.1 Cariama cristata | reverse complement strand
TTAAAATGACTGGCCTTAACAGTCTATTTCTTTATGCCAATATGACTGTATGTCCAGTTGCAGAAGTGGCTGAAGATGATACATGTTGAGTTTTGCAATCCCTGGATTGTAGATTGAGCTGTGGATTCTGGGTGCTTAAAAATGAGATCTGTTAAGGAGTGGGCTGAAAAGTTGAGGCTCTCTGCTTGCGGTAGTGTCCAGTTTCCCATGGACTGGCAGAGAGGGGGACTTGGAATGTGCATGTGGCAGCAAGTTACATAGATTTAGTTTAAATCTTGATTAATCAAGATCATTTGCCTGATTAAGAAAGTTACTTTGCTGAGACCAAAAGTCCTAGATTCAATATTCCCTTCTGCTTCTCAGAAACCTCAGGTTTACTATTATTCAGAGCCTTGGGATAACAGAAGTTGTAAACCCACAGAAATGACGGTTCATGATAGGTTTATAGTTTGCTATGGACCTTTCAATTGCTATGGATTTTATTATGTCAAATGTGGTTTTCGTGCACTACAACCTGCTCCTATTGCAAGAATCATTTTCATTTTTCTTCTGGCTGACTTTAATTGCTCAGTAATGGATCAAGAGTTTGTAGGACTAAAAATCCGTAGGTGCAAAATGAATGGAAAAGAGAAATCTTTTAGGTTGATTGGAAAGATCAGAGCTGAGCATTACTTGGAGCTACGTTTGAGAGTGTGGGTAAAAGTAATGTTCGTAGAGCTTAGAACTAGTTTCTCTTTTCCTCCAGAGAAGAGTATGTGCTGGCCTTGAGCCAGCTGTCTGCCCTTGGTTTGGGAAGCAGTAACCTCCTGCTTAGCTGCCCTCTCTGCAGGGCTGGCTGCCGTGGGCTACCGCCCGCCCGGGGTGGCTGGCTGAGACGGGTCCCAGGCTGCAGACCACGGGCTCAGTTCTGCTCTCCTGTCCCTCCTGTAACCCACTTAACTGTACCTGAGAACAGCCTTGTGCCTCCGCTCTCACGTAACATCTTCAATTACTATAACTAAAGGTTAACTTTGCCGCAACAAAAGGTTAAATGAAAACTCCAGGTTAAATGAAAACTCCTGATTTCTAGTTTAGACATTACCTGTTTCCTTTGGTCATTATATATTATTTGGATTAGTCATAGTTGACGTCAGGCACATTTTCTGTTTCACAGAGGTTCAGTATCTCCACATTTAGAAACTATCTATCTATCTATCTATCTATCCATC
>NW_009645070.1:0-1205 GCF_000690535.1 Cariama cristata | reverse complement strand
CAGGCCATCCTCTGCTGACCTCATCCAGTTGCTTAGAGAAGGAAGCCACAGCCCTTCAGTATGGTCCCAGATGTTGGGCCAGGACTCCCAGGGCTACCCCCTGTCTTTCATAGGAAAAAAGCACAAACGGTTTAGAAAGATCTGGAAGGCCCAGAGCGGGGGGCTCTCATCAGTTCCTTTTTTAGTTTTGTAAAAGCTTGTTCTGCTTCTCTGGTCCAAGACAGCTTTCCCTGAGGATTGGGTCCTTTCGTTGAGTCATATAACGGCTTTACTAATACTCCATGTCCTACGATCCACAAACAACACCACCCCATCACACCGAGGAAGGTTCACAGCGCCTTTACCATCTGAGGTTTTGGTGTCTGGCAAATGGTCTCCTTCCACTCAGTTCTAAGCACACGCTGACCTCCAGATAGTGTAAATCCCAGGTAGGTAGCCCTCTGTTGGACCAGTTGAGCTTTCTGTTGAGAGACTCGATAACCACTCATTCACAAAAAGTTTAACAAGTTTATAGTCCATGTTATACAGTCTTCCCTTGTGTCAGTGGCAATTAACAAATCATCAACGTATTGTAGAAGAGTACCTTCTGTTGTAGGTGGTTCCCAAGCTTCTAATTCTTTTGCTAGTTGATTTCCAAAAACGGTGGGGCTGTTTTTGAATCCTTGCGGTAACACTGTCCAAGTTAGTTGGGTTTTTCTCCCACTATCGGGATTCTCCCATTCAAATGCAAAGATTTTCTGGCTTTCTAAGGCCAAAGGTAAACAAAAGAAAGCATCCTTCGAATCCAGAACGGTAAACCAAACTTGACTAGCTCTTAATTTGGTCAACAGTGTATACGGATTGGCTACTACGGGATGGATGTCTTCTGCTATTTTATTTACAGCTCTTAAGTCTTGGACTAATCTATAACTTTTCCCATCCAACTTCCAGGCAATATGGGTGTGTTGTACTCTGATTCACATTCTACTAATAGCCCATAACGAGTAAAACTGTCTATTATTTCTTTAACACCTTTCCTATCCTCTAATCTCAAAGGGTACTGCTTAATTCTAAGAGGATTTGCGCGGGGTTTTATTTCTGCTTTTACTGGAGGGGCGTGTATTGCCTTCCCGGGCTTTCCGGATGCCCAAACTTCAGGATTCATTTCTTCTAAAATATCTGATATCTCTGGGGGAGCTGGTGGGATCTTACCAGACTGCATTAAA
>NW_009645069.1:0-1202 GCF_000690535.1 Cariama cristata | reverse complement strand
TTTTTTTTTTTTTTTACCATACATACAATTCCAATAATGTTGCTTTAGTCAATAAACCCCCCCAACATTTCTTTAAAATAATAAGCATTTTTGTCAGTGAAGCATTTTGATATTTTAATTTGAAAGTTTTTGTTTTGAAATTACTTTGAAACGTTGTAGTAAACCCAGCTTATTTCATGGATCTAAAGGGCATTTTCAGTACATAAAAGTGCATTTGTTTGCATATGTCTTGTTATTACCACAAGATGTCTCTGCCCTTGCATTCCCTATAAATGATCATGCTACATTGTGAAGTCGTATCTGTAAGAGAGGAAATTCAGTGGAACTTAACAAACATTGTAAACCAGAAACAATCTTCAGGTTTGAATCATCTCTTGATCAGTTTTGAGCTATACATTAGCAGGAGGTTTATATACTTGGTGTGTTACTCCCTGGAATTACTGTATAACTATCTGGGAACCTTAAACTTAATCTCTTCTTAGTTTTAAAAGCAGAAGGTTGCAGATTGGTTTTAGTCTGCCCTTTTATAATGGAGATTTCTAGATCTATGGTGCAATGACAGTCTTTTGTTTCAATAAATGGAAATAAAGCAATCAGAATAAGTGAACAGTAAACAAGATTGCAGGCCTTGGAGATAGAAAAGTGTCTAAAAAGAATAGGAAAAAACAATGGGACAAAGAGGGGAAAACTGCTGAGGTGCATGATCAATTTCTGAGGAGCAGTTTGGAGAAAAAGCATGATTGCATTTAGTTATCTGATAACGTGAACCATCTCTCTCCCTCCGACAGCAAAGTCTTAAAATTCATGGCTGCAGTATACATCTATTTTCTCTCTTTTTTCCCATCCCTTTCAAACCTGATGTTTCTTGACATGCTCCTTCTCTGTCAGCTGTGACAAGTACACTGTAAATAGTGTTCCCTGTGGGACCGTGCTTGGAGGACCGTAATTGCGAGTGAAGAGGAAGGTACAGTAGCTCCCACCGTCAACACTTAGGGAAGACAACTTTGCATCCCTGCCTGTTTCAGACTGACTGTTATTCCTGTTCTGGGCATTACAGATCTACAACTCAATGGCTTTAGTCTCATGAGGCTCAATTTAACAATACCAGGTAACAGTTTGCAAAGTTTGTTTAAGAGATCTTATTGAAAGCTTTCTTTAAATAGTTTGAAAATGCTTCCTATGCTGCATAAAATAGCTTTACA
>NW_009645068.1:0-1194 GCF_000690535.1 Cariama cristata | reverse complement strand
TCACACCATTTTGATAATAATATGTCAGAAAGACTTCTGAGAGAATTACCTATAGTATCCCTACAGTCAAATCTGTGAGATACAGACTTGTTCAGTAAACTATGATGGGGCAGAAAATTGTCCAGGCTGGTAGACTCAAAGGGTTGTAATCAGTAGTACAAAGTCCAACTGCCAATCAAGTACTAGTAGCATCCCTCAGGGATCAATACCCAGGCTGAAACTGTTCAACAGCTTTGTTAACAACCTGGACAATAGGATAGAGTGCACTCTCAAATTCATGGCAGTGGCCAATACACTGGAAGGCAGAACTGTTATTCAGAAGAAAGCTGACAGGCTGGTGAAATGGGCTGACAAGAACCTCAGGAAGTTCAAAAAAGAACAAATGCAGAGTCCTACATCTGGCATGGCATAACCCCACACAGCAGTACAGGCTAGGCAGTAAGTGGCTAAAGAACAGCTTCAAAGAAACTTCACGGTCCTGACAGACAGGTTGAACATGAGTCATTAGTGCCGTTGCAGTGAAAATGGCCAAGCTGATGCCAGGCTGCAACAGCAGAAGTGTGGCTACCGAGTGGAAAGAAGTGATTATACTCCCTATTCAGCACTGATGAAACCACATCTGGAGTATTGTGGCCAGTTTGAGACAGACACTAACATACTGCAGTGCGTTCAGTAGAGGCCAATGCAATTGGAACATGTGACCAAAGAAAAGAAAACAAACTAAAAAAAAATGCATAACCAGATGTAATGCTATGTTAAACCTATATCTCTTCACTAAGCTGGATCCTATTAGAAAAGCTATACGTGAAGGAAAATACAGAATACACTCTAACCATACTTACTTACATGAGTACCAAAAATGCATGTATGATACTGCTCTTTCACAAGCAAAAACCATAGCGATTCCATATGTATAAAGCATTTTTGTATTTACGTAGTTGTGTGCCATTAATAAGCTCCAGGGAGCAGGAGAAATTGTACTCAACCAAAATGTTAGGCTGCTAAAATGTTAAGCTGTTAAAAGGAAAAATAATTAAAATAAATACTTTAACTGTGTATGTAAAAGTCCAATTACAACTGTAGAATCATGAAAACTGAGTAGTAAAGCTATTAAGTACTAACACACTATTGTACTAGCACAAACACTAGAGCAGCTCAATTAATTCATTTTAATTACTGCAAACCAGTACAAAA
>NW_009645067.1:0-1217 GCF_000690535.1 Cariama cristata | reverse complement strand
TACACCCACCCCACACGGCCCCTAAGCCCCAGCCATTGTAGTGTAGACTGTGACAGAGCAGGGAGCAGGAGCCATTTGGCGGTGCAGGCTCCCTCTAAGAACAAAAAATGGAACTTCTCTTTTAGCAAATACACCGAGAATTCATGGCCTCTGTTGCCTCAGCCCCTCACCAGCCCCCAGCATGAAGGAGGACCCACACCGAGCTTCCCAAGGGCCTCTGCCACAGCCTCCGTCAAGTATCCACTTCACCAGATATTTATTACTCATTTACAGCAAGAAGAGACCGAAAGCAGGAGCTGGTCCCAGCACCACTGGTGATGGCACTCAGGGAGGCCCCTGCGCCCCGAGCTCTGCAGTGCCTACAGCTTCTTGCCCTTCTTCAGCCTGTTGCGGTGCCACGTGTTGTACTTCCGCAGGCGTCTCCAATACTCGATCGAGTCGGGGTCCAGCTCCTCCAGCTTCTTGGGGGGCCCCAGGTGGATCTTAAAGAGCCTGCGGGTGAATGCAAAGGATGTGACACTGCAGCAGGGAGGGTAAAAGGACAAGCGTGGGATGGAGCGATGGATGTGTGTGACCAGGACATGTGGATCCCTCACCTACCACATCCACAGTGCAGCCTGCTCTCCTCCCCTGGCCATCAGGGAAGGTCTCTGGGCTGCAGAGGGGCAGTTTTCCTCCTCCCAGAAGAGTTCCCTGTCTCTCCTACACTCGTCTGTGCCTCTGGGATGGCACCTGTGTAGGGACGGGCACCTAAGGAGGAACAGGCCCTTCTGCGCACAGCAAGGGGAGCTGGGCATAACCTACCAGTCGGGGTACTCGGAGTCGGGCTTCAGGGCCACCTCTGGGCCATCCTTGAAGTAATTGACCCCCATGGCGTAGGTGGCCAGCATGGTGGGGTCCGTGCACACCTCTGGCCCCTTCAGCCCCTCCTTTGGCACATTTTTGCCCTTGGACTTCGTACCTACGGGGACAAGGGCATGGTCAAGACAGGGGTCGTGACGGGGGGGACAGAGAGGCAGGCAGGGGGAAGGATGGCGGCTCAGTCAGAGCAGGGGACGAAAGGAGAAGATGGGGTGCAGGAGCACCGGGAACGGGAAGGAGGGGTGGGGCAGGGGACAAGAGGCACAGGGTGTTAGAAAGGGAGCTGGGACAGGGGATGGAGGACGCAGGGCAGGGGCGAGGGACACGGGGCGAGGTCCCGGGAGGAGGGGACACGG
>NW_009645066.1:0-1197 GCF_000690535.1 Cariama cristata | reverse complement strand
TCCAAAAACTTTCAGTCAAGGCAAGACAGAGCTTAGCCTGAGTGTCTCTCATTTCACACAAATACCCTAACCACTATGCTGTGCGCTGTTTTGGGAAGCTGAACAGGGTCTCCTGTGAAAGAGTATGAATTTCTTCTTAGTACAGGAGAAAATAATCCACAGAAAGAAAAAAATCCTTCACAAGAATCACAACCTGTTTTCCCACGTCGTTCTGTTGTCGAGCCAAAGCTACTATGAAATTCCAGTCTCCACACTGAACTTCCTCCTGTTCCACCTAATATTGATTAAGTTTCTGTGCGTACATTTTCTCATAAAAACAGGGAAAGGCATGAAGTCTATTTAGTTTTAGCAAGTTCTCTGGCTAGAGGAAAGGCATTCTGACTCACTGTACACCCAGGCAACACAGTTGTTAGAACATACGCAAGATCTAAGCTTTGCCTAAGCAGTACTACCACAAGAATGAGCTGCTAACCCCTGCTAACAACTGCTTTTTGTTTCAAAAAGCACCAGCATAACATATACATGCTACTCATACTTGGTTAAATAGGCATTTTCTCCTTTATATACCCTAGTAATAGCTAAGATGTGTTTGATTACGTAGTTTTTCATTTTCCTTTACACCAACTCTTAAGTCTTTAAATACAAGATAACTGCCATCTTCAGGAAAAAAGCACAATTGACAACCTCCCTCCTAAACCGGCATGCCACATACGGAAACATGTTGCTGGGCAAAACTACAGACACTATGCCTCAATGCTTTCTATAGGAAAACAACATAATTGCAGTGTTGCATTTCCTTTCAAAAACAAAGCCTCTGACATGGAAAGTAGAGGAAATTAAATACTAAAAAACAGTGATTATACTACAAACAACTTTCCAAAGGAATCATGTGTTGTACCTCACCAGAAAAGCGTATGTAGAAATATACCTAATAATTTTACAAGCAGTTCAGTTCTGTTAAATGTAAATACAGACTACATTGTTGAGACGCAATTAGAACTTGATAGAGCACAAGATCAGATTTTCAGCAACTTCTCTGCCCTCTTCCCTGTCACACCCAAGGAAAAGTTAGTGTTTTTCAATTTTGTGTGCTTTTAAATAACATATTTTCTGCAAAGTAACCATATTTACCTAAGAATCTGTGCAATGTTCATCCCAGGAACACTTAGATCACGAAAATACGGCATTAAAAAATGG
>NW_009645065.1:0-1193 GCF_000690535.1 Cariama cristata | reverse complement strand
AAAAAAAAAAAAAAAAAGACTGAACAGAAACTTCCCAGTTTTCATTTATAGAGATAAAGAATATAAAAAAATGACTTAGTTGAGCATTCCCTTTGCCTGCTAGCAATGAGCACAGCCTACACAGTTTTGCATGCACATGCTTTGCGACTGCAGTCTTATCAATTGCCAGCTGTGCAGGGCTAGTTGTGCACACACAGGTCAGTATCTACAGTCATTCAAAATACACGCTCTCTTTCTAAACACTGCTATGTGAATTGTTGATAGGTGAAAAGAACTTCTGGTTTGATTTGACTATCTCATTTCTTCTGTTCCGTTTCAAACTCTGGGGCATGCCTTATTCTCAAATGGGGATTTTCATTATGTTTAAGGACATAATTCATTCTGAAGCTGTATACCCTTCACTTAATTTGAAAGGTTTGAACTTTTCCATAAATCATGGAACACAATCGGTTGCTGAGTTGTCAGAAAAGGAAAAATAAAACCAAACCTAGCATTGACTACAATGACTTTACTACAAATACCCTTGAAGGGGCACAGTGACTACCACAAATATAAAATTTAGAACCAATCATCTTAAAATAGACCAAAAAAAAAAAAAAGTATTTGTCACACAGAACAGAAAAATGAAGCCACTTAAAAACTGACCAGCCAAAGAAATGCACAGAAAGAGTTCCATTTGCTGGGACAATGTGAAACATTTGTGTTTCCCACCAGAAGCAGAATCCGGTCAGAATTTGAGAATACACACTTGGTACCCATATCAGATCAATGCCATTGGACTCCAATGAAGATGAAAGTCTCTTACTGAAAATATGAATTACCTTTTACCATCAAGATTTCAAGTTATATTAAAACAGCATTCTTATCTACTCCTTCCTTCAGCCAAAATTGCATTTCCAACAATAGTCCACGTGAAATGCAATTTAAGCAGTGAATCAGAGACTGAAACATCAATCCATTGAGCTTCCTGTTTCTCATTAACTGTAGGGGTAGAGAAGTTAAAACTTCATTTACTGTGTTGCAGATGAAGATATCACAATGTCATCTCATCTAATTTCAGCTCTTTCCATATTTGCCCTGAAGGGTTGTAACTTCTTTTCCCAGGGTAAAGCCTGGAATCCAAACCATTCTCTGTAGCATTGAGGTTAGCTTCATAGAATCACAGAATATCTCAAGTCGGAAGGGACCCACAA
>NW_009645064.1:0-1216 GCF_000690535.1 Cariama cristata | reverse complement strand
AAAAAAAAAAAGTTTCTTGTATTATCTTCAAAAGAATGTAAAACATACGCAACACTTATGATCTTTGTAGACCCTATTTTAGCAATTTGGGTATAAAACACTAAAGTTGGAATAAAAGCCACCAAAAGAAAGAATTACTTTAAGCTTACATTAGCAGTCTTCACATCACTTGCTTCATGTACTAGGAGTTGTAATTACTGGAAGTTTTAACATTGTTGCTTCTTTGTAATTGTAAAAGGATGTATGATTCTTTAAAAAGCTGAACTATTGGAGGTATGCCAAAAGAGATCTTCTACCAAGTATCAACAAACATCTGAGTGTTTTCCTCCTATATTGTGTATGTACAGAATTAGGTATTGTAAACAGGATAATTGGATAATATAATAGGCTGATTCTGTATTCCATAATTAACTTTATATGGATGTGGAATGGTCTGTCTCTTTTAAAGTCAGTTGCAGGATTGGGTATTTAATCTTCAATAACATACCAACATGCCTTTAGGATTCGTGTGTAGAAATTAAATTTCTTGAAGACAAAAGCAGTTTTCTCTCTGTTACGGTTTTAAAAGACTGAGCATTAGCTTATTAAGTAACACCAGTGTAGTACTGACATAAGCACAGAATATTTACTCCAGCCTAATACTTTTATAACTGACTTTCCAGTATAGTCATTGCAACCTTTATATTGTACTCTCTCTCATGAAAAGATTTGCACAAGAATATTTTGCTGCTGTATGAAGAGAACGGACATAATGTGCTATGGTCATATTTTGTATAATTTTTTTTTTTGGAAGGAACGTGAAGGTCTGGAGAGTTGCACCTGTAGCAGAAAGGGGCAGTTTTATGTGATGGGATTATTGATAAGCATCAAGAGATGTCTTGTTAAAGCAAATGCAGAAAATAGAAAGGAATACAATTTGTCAGAGTTAAGGATGTGAAACATGGACTATAAGCTGTAAGGAACAACGACGAATTTGCTGGTAGCTCTTTATATAGCAGGAGCAAGTAATACTGCAAGATTTCTATTTGCATGAATAAAGTATGGTGACACCAAGGTAAGGAAAGTTGCTTAAAAAGATACAGGTTAAGTTGATTATTTTTCCTGTAGAATTTTTCATGATAATATAATAAATATCAATGGATTATTTAAGAATTAGCTAGATGTAAAACTATGAGGCTTTGAATTCTGCTCTGGGGAGACTTTTTTTCCTCTTCCT
>NW_009645063.1:0-1193 GCF_000690535.1 Cariama cristata | reverse complement strand
AAATACCTTGTCTGGATTCACATAGCCATATGTCCCCTTTTGTATATTACATTTTTAAAGACATTTTTTACTGAAGTCTTAATTTTGTGAGAGCAATGAGCTACTAAGGTTTAGAGAGCAGATTGGCATGCCCTAATTTGTGAGGATTAGAGATAACAGTAGACAGAAAATAGGTGAAAAGTAGTGGATCTAGCTAACTGGAGCACACTGTGCTCTGCAATAAGGCATATGACATATTCCTTTTTCTGTTGAGCAGTTGTTAGACAAAGAGGTGTAAGGTTGTGCTTAGGCAATTTATAAGATGTGCTAAGGAAGTCAAAAGCATGTAGAAAAATCCCAAACAAAATACTTTTCAGTTTCCTCCCCCCCCTCCTTTCTTTAAAAAGAAATTTTTAGTTTTGGTGCAGTACCAAGTCACAAAGGCACTCAAAACTCAGGAAATTCCAGAAGCCAGGGTTCCTACAATACTGTTCACTCACTCATACAGTACTGCAGTAGTATTTTTATTTCTGGTTTTCTTTCTAAGTTACAATCATGGTGCTTTGTTTAATGTGAAGTGAAAAATGTTGCACCATAAAATAGTTAAGCTGTGGATAAGCTTAGTGTTGTGGGAAGAATCTGTTGGAATTTGCAGAGTTGAAGTCCTGGCTATCTCCATCTTGGCTTTACATCAGCATTAATTTTTACTACAGTGTAAAATACTCATAAATAATTGTATTAAAGTGTATTGTGTAAACTAATATGTGATAGCATGTATCAATATTAATCTACTTTATTAATATATATGAATCTCCTTTATATATATTCTGTGTAATGTCCCTATTCATCTGTTCCATATTTCTTCTGCTAAAAATGGCTAATTGACAATTGTGTATATTACTATATTATTTATGTTTATAAAATCCCGCTCTGAAGCTAAAATAATAAAAATTTGGTTGATTTATTTCCAGTTAACACAATGAGAATCATCCTTTACAGTTCAAACTTGATGCTTTATTATGTGCAATTTTTGAGATCCTTTGTAGGACTGAAGACATTGTCCTCATCCCGCTGTGAAGGCATGTACGGTCCTGACCAGCAGCCTGGAAGGGACTAAAGGAGAGGTTCTTTACCTGCCTGGCTATGGTTAAAGAAGCAAAGAGAAACAGCTTCGCTAAAGGAAATTGCTTTTCAGGCAGAACTGGGGAGCACAA
>NW_009645062.1:0-1170 GCF_000690535.1 Cariama cristata | reverse complement strand
ATCACATCTAACTGCAGAGAAGAAACTGGAACATCCCAGCTCTACGTAATAATTCATGGCAAATGTTTGCTTTTTAAAAGAATGCTCAGTTTCCGTTGGCACTCTTTGCCAACAGAACCATAAAGTCTGAATTTGACTGTAAGACTGCCACTGCCAGATGTCTGAAATATTCACTTTTCCAACACAAATACAACTCGGCAGCTTGTTGTGTGACAGGGTTCATGGTGAGGTAGCTCATGTGACAAAAAGGCTGAAACTCTTAGGCTGTAGCAAAGGAGTTTCATACCTACGTGAGTTCTTTTGAGAGCTAAGCTTCCCAGATAGCAGTTTCAGTGCTGAACGGTGCATGGGGTAGCTGACACTGGTGTGCCACTGCCATTTATAAATGCCTGAGGTACAGCCTGAACTGTAAAGAAGTCCAAAGCGAAAAGAACCCTACAACAACAAACCTGTGGAAAAGTATTACCTTTCTTTTACTGGGTGAATTTTCTGCCAGTGAGCTGGCTCACTGTAGAATCAGATAAGCACGAGTGCCAGCACAAGGGAGGGAGGAAGACCATATGGCCAGGGATCTGGGAGACAGGAAGGTGGGAGCACAGCATCATCATTTTGTATGTGCTTGTACTTTTACAGCACTGCAACATCCTTGCGTGAGACCTGCACTCCTCCGTCAGAAAAGGCTACAGGTTTATTCTCCCTGAGGCTTTGAGATAATAAATTGTGTACTTGGTTTACAAGAAATACATTCTAGCTGCCAATTCTGTATGTTAAGCCTCATGCTTAAACTCCCAAACTTTTGCCAGCACCTTCTGATTTCAGCTATCTATACTTCCATGCTCTAGATGTAGCCAACTAAGTTTTAGTAAACAATTTTGTCAAAGAAGTACACAGAGAAATAGAATCTAGTTCCCCTTTTCTATGTTGTGTTGTGTCTGCAGGGCAAACAGAAGTCCAAAGCAAAAAGAAATTGTACTTGTCATTTTAGAGTCAGGACAAGTGGCTCTGAATATACTTAGGAGGCAAATCTATGCTTTCTCTAATGACTTCTCTGCAAATAACTGCACATTCATGCTCCTAAATTTCAATGTATTTACTGTAATCATTCCCTTCTGCCTCTGAAAAGCATTATTGTTGGCACAGAAAACATGCACATGCTTTCTTGCATGATTT
>NW_009645061.1:0-1202 GCF_000690535.1 Cariama cristata | reverse complement strand
TTGTATAATTAATACGTAATCACACATCAGTGAAGCAAGCTGCATCACTTCACCTTTAATGGCTAGACTTACTGAAGAAGATGTTTCAGTTGGAGATGAATGTGAAACTGATTACAGATTCTAACAGGAAATCAGCTAGAACAGCAAAGGTAGCATTATGATGTGGAAAAAAATGGCTGCAGTTACATACAGATAGGACACAAGGCAACAATTTAACAAGATAGAAATCTTTTGCATGTGGCATGTCTTTCAAATAGAATTTTACTTTTACACTCCAAGTAGAATTTCAAATATGCTCTGCCACTTCTGCTTTATTCACACAGAATGACATTTACGGGTAGAAACTCAGCAGTGATCTGTGGCCATACACCACGACAGACTATGTGGACTGCATTTCTGTACACCAGGTAAAGTGTGGGCTCTGAGTATATACGCACAACATTTTCTCAGTCTTGAAACTCAGTGATCATTAAATACAAAAACGTCAGCTGACTTCAACAGCCCTCAGAGACAAACAAGCAAGAATCACAACTTCATCTACAGAACCGCAGCATATGCATGCAGGGATAAGCTTTACTCTCTTTTCCCTCCAATGAAATAAAAAGAAAAGATCTTTTCTTCAGTGTAAAAGCAAGCAAAATTTGTTGTTTAGCAAAAATCTTGTTTAGCATAACTGGTTTGTGTCAGCATACACTGCTCCAAAATTTAAATGCCTTTCAGTCCCAGAAAGCAGAGACAAAACAAAAGAGAACATTTGACTGAGAACAGAAATGTAAAATTACAATATAGCAACAGTGCAGAAACTTAGAAACATGTAGCTTTTGCTACAAGTTTGATATCATAAACGTATTTGCTATTATCTTTAGGAGTTTTCAGATACTTTACTCATATGTTAGTAAAGCTGGAAAAAACCTCAAGATACACGTTGGTTATGGTTGAAATACTAAATTGTAATTCATCCTCTTCTGTCTACTGTGTTATTTGTAGAAAGAGGAAGAAAAAAATAAAGACAAGCTTTTTTTGGTGGCTTGTTTAATCTGCTAAAACCTATTTGAGATAATCCCTGCTCCACAGTGGCTCCCAGTGGGAGATGTAAGCTGGCAGCAATACAAGCATTCCCCCAAAAAACTGAAACTGAGACATCTCTTTTAAAATATACTCTAAGAACAGGGAGTTGAGCTCTTAAAAAATAAGTATTTTTT
>NW_009645060.1:0-1182 GCF_000690535.1 Cariama cristata | reverse complement strand
TTGTACTGCCCACTGGTGAAACCCACTGCTGGATTGTCCACTAGTCAAAGCCCAGTATCACTAGGCAGTAGTAGGTCTTCATTCATTTAAAATGTGTTCCGAGAGAACATATGGTCTTGAACTCCTCTGATTTCAGTACCACTGGGATCAATCTTTTAAGGGTCAGATGGGAGAAAATTAGTTGCTGCCTGGAGTAGGTGCCACTACCCTCCACCTTGCTTCATCCACAGAAAACTTCATTGTACAGAAAATCATAATTTGAATGTAGATGAAATACTGTATGTGCATCCCTATCTCTGTGTAGCAGATAGATGTGCAAGCAGTATCACAAAGCTAAGTGCAGCTTTTACTCGCTCTACACTGCAGGGTTCGTACGCGCCAAATCCTCTCAATTCTTGGCAAGAAACAGAGGGCTGAGTCTCCTGGCTGGATGTCATTGGAGAAAGACGCATGCTGTTTTGCCCTTGACTTTAAAATTCTGCAAACTTTACGGGAAGTTTTGAGACTCTCAATGTAAAATACAAGCAGAAAATTAACTAGTTGGGGTTTTTGTTTGGTTTTGGTTTTTTGTAACCAAGAGCCAGGAGATCAGTTATAGTTTCCTATAGGAGACTATAGGAGAACCTTGCAGAGCTTGTTAAGAAACTAGTAATAGCTCAAGGTCTTTTAGGTAATAGAAGACTGAATGATACCCTTTTCATTTTGGATTACAGTAGTTTATGTAGTGTCAGACCCAACAGCATAGGCTGTCAAACCTACTATCTCAGTTGTTTATCACTTTTTATTTAAGATTTATTCTTTGAAGTTGAAACATGAGGTCTTTGTTCTCACTTGACTCATTGTATGCCAGGATTCCAGCTATTTGTCAACATTTTTAAACTTCATTTGTGCTTATTTTTCCATGAACCATTTTTCCTCAGTTTGATTAAGTATGCTTTCCTATGTTCATTAAACATGAGAAACTTTCTAGATGGTTCTCATCATGATGAAAATACTAGATTAATATTATCTTTAAAGACTGTAGATTTTTTTAAAAAATTAATAATTGAGGAAAAAATTTATCTGTTTTATTTGTCCTCTTCAATGCTAGACAGGCACAAAAAATCCTAAATATTTTACTTTGTTCTCTATTCTTAGTATAGGTCATATATTGACCAAATATTGTTTCTTTTCTTTTTTTTT
>NW_009645059.1:0-1184 GCF_000690535.1 Cariama cristata | reverse complement strand
AAAAAAAAAAAGAAAGAATCTAAGTTCTAAAAAGCTGCAGGTACTGAGGTTCAAGATAGGTCTAAGACATCAGTCTTCCTTTAGCAATAATGACAGATAACAATTTCAGATATGGTATTTCTGAGACTAAGGAACGCTTTGTTTGCTATATTAAAGCAATTGACTCCAGTGTCCACTTCAACAGCAATAATTCAACTCCAGATTCAGGAGTTCAATATTCCTCAGTGTTCCCTTACAACCTTCTATTTTCAGAAACTGTGTGATAAAGATGAATTGCAGAACTTAACAACAGTTGTTCCACATGAAAATACATGTTCATATTGTGAATATTTTCATACACACATATGTGTACAAAAGTATGAAGGAAAAGAAAAATGCAGGAACTTTGGGTAGGGGCTAGCAACCTGGGTGAAAATTTTAATCCTTGGGGGGTTGATGTAGGGGGGCGTCTGTTTTAATTTCATGACTAATTTGCAGAAGACACACTATGGCTTCCACTGAGACTCTGTGCCAAAATAAGGATTCTGGACTCCTTACAGGAATCTTATATAAGCCCCAAAAACCTCTGAGGAAGAGAATGTCCAATGGGTGTTTACTCTCTCGTCTAGCTCTATGTATTTCTTATGCCAACTGCAGTAGAGATTAGTTTCTGAAGCCTTTTCACAAACATTTGTGCTGTGTGTTTGTGTGTGGTTTGCTTCAAATAATCACATTCTGAAGAAATAAACTGGAAATCTCATGAGCCCACAAATTCCTGGGGAAATTCAGTCTGAGTGGAGGAGTTCTTAGTTCTTATATCCCTGAGCCAAAATTACATATTTTCTTTGTGGGTAATAGAGATCTATTGCTTGTATGGCAAAGCTAATGTACACAGAAAATGTCACTGGGAAGCATAGAAGAATGTGGATCCAGTTAGCATAAGACTGGGGTGAATGACCAGCTTGAGATTTTTACTAGCACTGTGTATGAATATGCATGGTAATTTAATCTTTTAATTTTCAAAAATTAAACTGGAAAACGCCATGTGGTATTTTTGCAGTAGTTTTGATATCCAGACTAGATTTAATGAGTTTCAAAATAATTACTCTATGTCCTAATAAGATTTTTAATAACCTATTATAATGTTCCCTGTTATTGATTCATGATATATGCAAATTTATACCAGTATACCTTAAAATACTTGC
>NW_009645058.1:0-1191 GCF_000690535.1 Cariama cristata | reverse complement strand
TGCCAGATAGTGTCCTCATTTGAACTGTGTTCGCATGAAAAGTACACAGTGCTTGGCACAGTGGTGCTATCATTTCTGGTCAATGCTATTCGATTGCCCCTTTGACACTCTGCTCTTCTGCTGTGCAGATGCTGCTGAGGTCAACAAAAGAACTGAAGAGCACAATCTTTGCTCTCAAACTATTAAGTCTGGATCCTGAAAATTCTCACTGTCAAAGCAGCCACTTACAAATGAAGTTCCTTAAAGTCTCCCATCCCTTAGCTAAGAGTGGGATAGGGGAGCATCATGTGGAGCTAAAGGAAGGATACAGAGGGTGGGATACTTAGGGCCAGAGGTGAAATGGATAGGAATTGGTAGAAGAGTCTCACTGATTTCCCTGAGATGAACTGGCCCTTTGGTGGGTCCTGTCAATGCAGACTCTAACCTGCTTGCACTGGCAGTGGTGTCTGAAATGAGCGGCTGGAGCCACATGTACTGAACAGCCTTTGCTTCTGCAGACAGGCCAGGCCTCAAGTTCGACACTGACAGGCTTGAGCTGGGATCCGGGTTTGGTAGTTGGCTCCCCTCTGCTGATCTGTTTCCTCTAGCTCAAGGCATAAGCTCTGCTCTACTACACCCACCAACCTCCGGGTCTTGTCTCCAAAAAGACCATTAATGCTTAGGCAGGGGTATAGGACCTTGTGCTTAGAAATGAAGCAGAAAGGATAAGACAGCACCAGCCTGCTGACTAGACTGTCAACCAAATGATAGATGCCTTTAGTTTATAAGTTATTAAGCACCAGGTAACAGGTTAGATTAATATTGTGCCTAGAGGTTTCTTTTTGCTGCTTTTTTTTTTCTCTTCTTTTTTAAAAATGGGATAAACCAAAATATTTTTCTAATTAAGTAAATCTACAATGCTTGCTAATGGGGCCCGTCTGTGTTCTTGTGACAGGGCACAGGGAGAAGTGGAATAATGATTTTATTTTTTCATTAAATAGAATTATAGGCAGTTACTCAAAGCAACTGTGAGTCTAATTGAAAGAAAACCATTTCTTCTTAATTTACTTTCACGGTTCTGGATGATAAAAGAGTGTGTTCGCTGGAAAATTAAATAAAAAACCCAACATGTGGAAGCTTGAAATAATGTTGCTCAGGCACAGGTGGGCAGAGAGAGCACAGTAGTTTTCCTGCCAGTTATTAGTGAGCTCA
>NW_009645057.1:0-1208 GCF_000690535.1 Cariama cristata | reverse complement strand
GGGGAGTGCACAGTATTTGATTCCCCCCACGCCCCGCCCCCAGCTCTGTAAAGGCTTTAGATAACCTAAAGTGTGACACTTTTACCTGTGAATATGTCAACGTCATGACCATTTTTAATTATTTTTGCCATATTTAACCAGAATTCCTAGAGAAATGAAGCTGTTGAGTTATCACTACCTTCTTGCCTTTCTGGCAATGTTGTCGTCACCTTTTTCCCCCACTACCACAACAATTTTTAAATCCATGACCCAATTTCGGCTGAATCGGAATTCTTGCAAAATGTGTGGACATGAACAGCTGGAGGCAGTTCCTAATTATAGCACCCCAAATTGAGGAAAAGGAGGGGTCATCTCTTAGCCCTTATCCTGTAGTTGTAGTGCCCAATACTTGGAGCAGTTGGTGCATGCTGAATTTCAGTTGTAGTACATACAACCTCTTACCTTTAGACTTCGATTAGGAATCTAGGAAATGTGTGGAACTTAAGGGATATGAGGTGCTGTCAGAGGTGAGCTTAGATCTCATAGACCTATGCCCTAGTCTCATCTAGAGGTAAAAAGCTTAGGAGACAGAGTGTGTGTATAAAATACAGATGCGTGAGGAGCCACATTTTGTTAGTGCTGCTGCTAACAATTACCAGACATGGTAAATATCCAAGCATGTTTTCAGTGCTTAAATTTTATTTTATTTTTTTTTTAAGCTTGAGAAAATAATTCCTCTGTTCCTGTCCTTTTTCAGGAGAAAATCCTACACAAAGGTTAAGGGATGGAGTTTCCCCAAGTTTTATGCCAGGGTTAGTTGAAATCGCAAGGACGGAGCATCAATTTGTCGTTGCCTCTGAAACTACACTTCTGGTTTAATCCATTTTCTAATTCGGTAGGTTCTGTTGTGAGAACGTTATCCTAAAGAGAAGCAGAATGTGAGCTTGTAAATGCTGCACTTACTTGAAATTCCAATTGAGATAATGGATATATTTCTATCGCTTGCATAGTGCTCAGTACTAATAGGTGTATTTTTTCCACTGTGACCAGATAACTCAGCAGAAACTTTTAATTAGTTCTTATGTTCTGCTACAACCACCCGCCTGTCTATAGGGCAATAGAATTGTCTGTCTTAGTTTATGCTATTGTGGTATTTGATTTACTAAGTTTGATGAAATGCTGAGCAGTTTTGCTGTAATCCCCCCGCCCAATCTTTGTGGTAAATACTG
>NW_009645056.1:0-1200 GCF_000690535.1 Cariama cristata | reverse complement strand
TTAACTGGTTCTTCCCACTATGAATGTCTGTTGATAGTTCCTTTATTAAAATAAAGACAATATTTTAGTGAATAAGAAATTATATGAAAGAAGTTAACTATAGATGTGTTTGCAAGAAAATGCACTAACCTAAAGTGGAATACTCACAAAGGACTTATGTATGTATTTGCATTTCTTGATGCCTGAATAGTAACTTCAATGGAAAGCTTCCAAAGCATTAATTGCTTTCATTTGTGCAAGTTCTTTATTTATCATCATATCATCATTAACAGGCTTGTTTGAAAGAGTTTTTTCATGGTGTAATGTATCATTTACTGAAATTCTCTTTCTGGCAAGCTGACAAAAGGAGTATATTAGATGTTATACTGCCTAATTACATGGCTTGATTTTAGCAATCATTTCCAATTTGTTGGTCTCAAGACACGGGAAGATAGAGGAGTAGAATATTGTAGATCAAATCTTATAACTCTTCCCACCAGAGCTATATCTAAGACAGAATAAAACTGTTGGGGGAATGTATTTAGTACAAAACTTGTGCTGAAAATAATTAAGTCATTGGAGAGATTTTCTAGATTGTCCAGAGTGGGGAGGAAATCATTAAAGAAACGAACATACCACAGAATGTTTGCTTTGAATAATAATAGTACATTGTCATAAATTCTAATCTATTCAAAACTGGTATTGAGGGCAATTGAGTTGATCAAAACCAGCTCATTATATTTAGATTCTTTTAGAAAGTATATTTCTTACCAATTTTTATAACAAGATTTCAGTGTAAGTAATGGCAACAATACATGAACTATAAGATAATTAGAGCCAGAAATTAGTACGCAAAACACAATCAGGACACTGATTTTTTTCTTACAAAATATGAATGCTAATACTTTCTTTTGTATATGGTGAAAATATTAACTTCATACATTAAATCAATGCCTGCCATTTTAACACACTACTCATGTTGTAATTTATTAAGAATGCTACCACTTTTAATCCTTTTTGAAGATGTTATAACAAAAAAGACTGATTTTTAGTTTAATGTGCTTTTCTGTAGAGATACTAATTGTATCAATGAAACAATTATCACTACCTGTTTTTCTAGTGTGGAGACATTAACAAATTAAGTAAAAAATAATTCAAACATGCAGTTGAAACATCAGTTGCACTATTGTCACTTCTGTTTTTTTTAATCTGAAAAAAAAA
>NW_009645055.1:0-1206 GCF_000690535.1 Cariama cristata | reverse complement strand
AAATCCAGGGACCATTCACACCTCTTGCAAATGAGACTTGGGCGATGCTGAGAGAACAGCGTGTTGCAGGGCGTGTGTGGATGTGCATGCGTTCGCGGGGGTAGGATACTCGGTCCTCAGCATTTCCCTGTGATCAGAAGAAAACAGGATGTGCCCATAGCTGGAGGAGTGACAACGCTAGCCGAGTGGGGCTCACCTGCTGGTGATCTTTGCAGAGGCATTTGAGGATTATTCAGCTCCAGAAGGTCTGTGCGAGGAATGCTATTTCTGCCGTGGCTGAAAATAGGAGGTGCCTACCCCTACCTGTCTTGATCATTGCCACCGAAAGGACCGCTTTGCTGTCACCATAGGAAGAAGCAATTGCTGTCACTGACAAGGTAATGCTGTGGGGTGGGAGAGGGGATTTATGTGCCCTGGGTTGCAGACAGAAACCTTGTGGATGCAGGAGGATCACTTTCCTCTCCCTGCCTCCCTCCTGCTTTTGCTCTGTACCCTGGTTGCCAGAGGACAAGCACAGCTCCCGGGGGGCCAGCAAGCCGACCGGTGGGGTGCACCTCCAGGGGCTGCTGGGCAGCAGTGGGTTGGGGTGCTGGAGGGCAGCGGGTGCTGAACCCTCCCCAGGAGCAGGATATGTGTGGGGCTGGGGGGGTTCGGGGTACTGCAGTACCTGGGCTTGGTGGTGCGTGTGATATATAGCCCTTCCGTTCACCAGTGGGGATTTGTGTTGCCAGGAAGGGATAATAGAAACAGGGATGTATTTGTTTCCCAGAGACAGCCAGGCTTAGCTCAGCCATAGACTTTTCTGTGTGACCTTGGGACAGATCACTTTGGCTCTGCTCAGTGAGTCCCGTCTGTTCCTTATTTAATAATCGGAGCTAATGTCTCCGCGTGCAACCATGATTCATTAAGGGTTGAGAGGGACTGCGATACCACTAGCCAAGCAGGGAGACAGACATCTAAGAACCGGTGTGTATGCACACATATACGCCTGTATGCATGGCCACTTAGTTGTAGCAGCACAGGTAGCTATGCTGGGAGTTAACCTTGTCCAACAGTTTCCTCTAAGACCCAGCTCTATGTATTCAATGTGTTTGTTAAAAACGTGGTCCTGCATGGTAAGTGTGACTACCATGATAATTTTAATTTTTTTACCACTGGCTGATTTTTAGTAGTGTGGTGTTGTGTTTTTTTGTTTTTGTTTTTGTT
>NW_009645054.1:0-1202 GCF_000690535.1 Cariama cristata | reverse complement strand
AAAAAAAAAAAGGTTGAAGCTAGATTTACTGATGAAAGACTACAGAAGTCATGGATTACGTCTACACTAGCTCACTTATGTAGTTTGCATCTTCACATTACACAATAGTACCATTTGGGAAACCAATACATAAACACATTTTTTAGTACAAAGCAAGTTCATGCAAGTAGTCGTGAATATGTTTTAGAGTTAACCATCTGAGAACAGTTATCAAGCTCAAACAGAGCATTCACAGCACGGCAGGCACTGCTCATTTACATAGATTCCTATGAAGTAAGAGTTCAGTTCTATAATGAGAGGACTCATCGTACTGTTTGCAGTCAGGTTCAATCCACACCTCAAACTGAGTTTTAAAACTCATGCTAACTTTAATAGCTTCAGTATTTACTTGTAGATGTCAAACTGTGCAAGTAGCTCTTGCAAAGTTAAAGAAAATTCTTCTACTAAATAAAAGGTGTCCCTTACCATATTTGTGTCCTGTAGTTGCACAGTAAATTAATTTCTACAACTCTGTATCACCAGCTGTAAAAATATTACCTACATTATCATATTCTCCATTCATCAGGGTTAAATAACTTGTTTTTGACAAGCAAGGAAAATAGTACTCATTTTTCATTACCATTAGGTGAAATATGAGCAAATAGACTGTCTAAGCAGGTAAATCTCATGATTATTTCTTAACACTGTTTGCAATGAAGTCAAGTTAAAAAATACTCCCATTCTGGCAATGTAAAAGTAGACAGAATGTGCCAATCTTAAGGAATTCTCCTTTCCTGTGCACTGTTGCTTGTAAAACTCAGCAGCAGTTTGTTTTAAATCCGTTGCTTCAAGATGATGTGGTATGATTATAATAAGTAAATATCTCGAGATTGTGTACTGCATACTGCCCCTCTGGGGGTAGTAGTATCACTTTTTATTATCTGTAGACTTACAATACGATGCTTCCCTTAAAACAAACAGGGTTTTTTTAAAAAAATGTAGTGGTTCTACCTGCAAGCAGGTTTTACCATTATATATTACACATTTCAATGTTGTAATTAAGCACTTTACCTTCTTCCTCTATCTTCTGTCTCACTCCCACACAAGCACCACCCAGTTTCTCAGTATTGAACTCCTCGGGGAATGACAAAACTTGCTATCTTAAAGTTGCTATTACTGTATTTGCTAGATATTAAATCAAACTTTAATGCAGTGTATGAAAA
>NW_009645053.1:0-1192 GCF_000690535.1 Cariama cristata | reverse complement strand
GGAGAATGCTGTGGGAGACGGTGTCAAAGTAGAATCACTAGGAAGGAAAATCTTTCTAAAAGTTATAATCATAATACATTTTTCCAATGGAAAAATTACTTTTAAAGCCAAAAGCAAGAAATTATTCATCAATGTTAGGGAGTAAACTGAGATTTGCATGTTGCCACCTATTTCAGCAGCAGACAGTTCCAGAGTCAGAAAATGTAAAGTAGTTGATGCTGATGTAGTCTAGAGAAATACAGAAAATACATTTAATTGCCTATGCACTTGCTGGTGTTTCTTCCCTCCTTCCCCTATGGTAAAAGACTTTTAATGCCTTGTGTAAGTTCAGGATATTCTGTCTTTGGTTACCACTGCTGTGATTGCCTCGCTAGTTAAATGAAAATAATAACCCACAAAAGATCTCTTAAATTAACATTTTATAGCAAAGCACCCTAGTCTGTGGAGCAGTCGAAGAAAGACTACTGGCTCTGTAGGGGTTGTGCCACAATTTCCGTATTTAGTTGTGATGCTGACTTTGTTTGTGATGGTTTAAATTTTTTTTTTGTTTTAAGACTACACTGATAGGTAATTCTTTACCTTGTCGCTAGTCTGTCAGCTTTTTAGTTATTATGATTTGATAAATTCTCCTCAATTCCTTCTCTTCATTCACTAGCTTGTTTTCCTCTTTTTCAATGATAGTGTTCTGCATTTTTTACACAGTTCCCATACATAGAGTCATACAGCACTTCTCTACAACTATAGTGCTTACTTTTATAAGCACTATAGTCATACTGTAAGTACTCCACTATAAGCACTGTAAGTACTCCACTCTCTGCATATCCATACAGTAGCGAGATAGCACAGAAAAAGTAGCTGCAACTCCCTTACTGCCTTGTGGCACATAACATCAGATCATTTCAGGAAGAAACGCATCTGATGTTTATTCATTTGATATTTACTACATGGACTTTGTGGGATCTAAGAAAGCAGTTCTAACCTGTTGGTCAGAGCCACGGGCAGGTTATTAGTAATGCTTCTGCCTGAGAAACCAGTCACAGGAGACTTGAGGTTCTTCTTTGGACAGACCTAGCTGTTCAGACAAAGACTATGCATATTCTTCTGTAGCACAGACATATTTTTATTTCTGATCAGAATATATTTGCTATATAAGCTGTAATTACATATGTGTCACGGTCCACTCAGTAATGGA
>NW_009645052.1:0-1172 GCF_000690535.1 Cariama cristata | reverse complement strand
GGGAATATCAGTACATCTGATGTATCAGAAGACTTCATAGATAGTAAACAAGGTGTAGAGCACAGACACTAACCATTGTAGGATGTGACCATATCCTAGCTTGCTTGATGGATTCGTTGGAATTTATTCATGTATCGGTCTGTGTTCAAGCATGTAAATGTCAAAATACAGAGCTCAGCAAGTGAGGGAGGAATCAGGTTGTCATGATTGAGCAACTTGTAGAAGAACAACTTCCAGGTTAGGCTTCAGCTACTTTTTGAGGGAACTTGGATAAAGAAATGCAGAACGGCTAATGATTTATAAAACATTTTTGTTTTACAGAAGTTTTAAAAGAAGGAAGCATTTTATATCCAGAACTGCTTGTGAGAGAAATTGAAGGGGTGGTACATAAGCATCGAACGCCAGTCTGTTGCAATCAACTACTACATCACATCCAGTCAGCCAAAGAATCAGCTTTATGAATCAATGCTGAAAATCTTTTTAGTGAACTATATGTGACATTTGTATGATCTGGATTACTCTCTTATTTTCATTTCCTTCAAGGCTGAGCAATAAATAGATTGGTTTTTCTTTGTGAGTTCACTGTTAGCTTATTGAAAAGTCAAATTGGCACAATTCTATGTTCTTTGCCATTTGAACAGTTCTTTGTATTTGCTAGCAATAAAACAATGGTTTAATTCATTTTGCATTGGAAGTTTTTTCAGATACAAGGTTTAAAGGAAGAATGTTTTTCAGGAATTTGACACTATTTACAATTGAGAAAGATAATTTATTTAACAAAGTAATAGCCTACTGTAATTCAGTGAGGACTCAGTCTTTCAAGGAGCATTTCAAACTCTGGATAAAGTCAGACTTTGCAGAGTCAGGTCTGTGAGAATCAGTTTTATCAGGGGAAAAAAAATGGCCAGACTTCTCCTGCATAATGCAGCAAAATTTTTACAAAGTTTTGAGTGCTCATACTTATTATGCTGGTATAATAGGGAAATACTCTGAGTAGGTGTCACTAAAGGAACAGTTTTTATTGTCATTGTATTACATTTCATGACTGAAAATAAAGCTAACCTCTTTTAAATTAAGGTTTATACATGAGAGGAAATGTGCTGTTTTGTCATTTAGTTTAACAGTATTTATATTTTTGTATTAAATATCATAGAATCATTTGGGCTGGAAGG
>NW_009645051.1:0-1197 GCF_000690535.1 Cariama cristata | reverse complement strand
TTTCAATGAGCCCTGCTAACTCTTGTGCAGAGGTCCTTCTCCCTCTTTGAGAAAGTGTTATCACAAAAGCATCAACAAAGGAACATTACAGACCTTACATGAGAGCCCACCCATTTTATAGGTAGAAAAATGTACCCAAAAAGACATCTGAAACACAGCTAGGGATGGATGACAGATACTCTGGATCTCAGACTGGTTCCAACCATAAGGAAGCTATTCTTGTCTTTTGTTTACAGTAAATTACCTAAAACTAATTGGTGCAATTTTTTAGTAAAGACTACTGGATCCTGATTGACAAAAAGCTCGTTTGTTAACTCATTTCTTCAACATAATAGAAAACCAAACTAGGTCTGGAGAACCTAGGTTGAATTGATTAGCAACAATTTTGAGTGGAAGAGTCTTGAAAAGCAGATTATAAACTGAAAACTATCACCATTTGCACAAATGCAGGAGGCAAGACCTATGCTTACTCTTACTTTCCTATATCAAACCTTTCTTCTGTCACAAATGCATTTATAACTTCTCCCATGTAATAAAGTAGTTCCTATTCTTTCCAGAGGGGAAGGCTTTAGACTTTCTACAGGTTTTACAAAGACATAACTCTCAGTAATGTTACATGAGTGCAGACCGGCCTGTTTTCTGGCAGCTGCCAAGCCTGGTGAAGCATGGAAGCAATTTGTGAATTGCAGCAGTGGAATCTCTGAACGGTTTTAATTAGTGAATGCCAGGGAGCTGGAGGGAGCTCACCAGCAACAGAAAGGAAGGTATTTCCCAGAGACATTTGAAAGCCTAACCTAGTACTCAACCAGCCAAAACATCTATACTCCTGAGCAAAGAAAAAAGCTTTCCTAATTAAATGATGTTTTGTCCTTTTTTTGGTGTCTCATGAGATAGGGGAATAGAACCTTATGGAAACTTTTCCATCAGAAATCCCATTTTATTTTCCACCAGTGTGATTTTCCATTGTTAATACTCTTACACTCTGCACATATTAAGGCACATTAATAAATGAAAGCAGCAAGTCAACCTGTCAGGTATTTCATAAAATGCCATGGGAAATGATTGGTTTAGGATGAGTGGATAAAATTTGTCTGTTCAGCAAACAATTTTAGCTGAGGACCAATAAACGTGTGCATAGCACGGGCATACTGGGCTCAGAAATACACTATACATGAGCTTTTGGGACAGCAGAGAAAC
>NW_009645050.1:0-1193 GCF_000690535.1 Cariama cristata | reverse complement strand
CTGCTCTTCACAGTGGCAGGAGAAGCCCACCTGGCGCGGCAGGCCTCCATCGTGGGCCCACTGCATTTGGGGCCCTTGCTAAGGCCGTGTCTTTGTGCAGTGACGGAGCAGGAGATGAACGTGAAGGCGCATGAAGCGCGCAAGGGAGATGAGGGTGGACGTAAAGTGGTTTCATGAGGAAGGAATCTCTTCTCCCTGCCGGGCAGGTAGGAACATCTCCATTGAGCACAGCACTGCAGTGTGTTTTGTTAAAGCCACGTCAGGTTGGTGGTTGCCAGCACAGCCCTGTGCGAAACAGAGAGCACAGCAAGGTGGCGAGCAGATGCCAGGAGCTGCACACAGGGTATGTGAGTGAAGGGGCGGAGAGGAGATCAGAGAGGCCTCGGGTGTCCTCTCCACAGGCCCCTGCCCATACCGGGCTGCACAGCCCTAGCTCGCTGATGCTGCCCGCTGCCTTTGAGACTTCCAGGGTGAGTCAAAGGAGAGATGTTTCTTCTCAGGCTCACCGCTAGATGGGCCCCACGTCCTTGCTGTCCCTGGGACAGGTTCTTCTGCACAGGCAGCAGCAGAAACACGGCTCCTGGCTTTCGCTGGGATTTAGGGGACAGAACGAGGGCTAAATGAGAAATGGGAACATGCGTGGACCTGCCTCACACAGGGCAGAGACAGGGCTGGAGCCCTCACAGGAATGGTTTGACTCTGATTTGCACAAAATGTGGCAGAGTGGTGTAGAAGGAGGCAGATTACTAATTTAACCCCTTTACATCGAGGGCCCCCCTCCTCCAAAGAGCATCAAAACTGGCTGGAGCAGCTGCAGGAGTTGCTCTCCCATGCTATCTCCCTGCCACGGGCAGGGAGGGATCAGTTCCCTTGGCACTCTGGCCCTCCCGGCCCTTGACACAGCCTGCTGCACAGCTGCAGAGTCATTTCCTTCCACAGTGGAATGACCCTGCAAAGCAAAGGAGAGGGAGCTTTGAGCAAGGCAGCGTGGTGCAGCGGGTAGAGCAACTCCCTGGGATGCATCAGGTTGTGTGGGGCACAGCTGGTCGGTCACATTAGACTGTAACATCCCTGTAGCACAGGGATACCATTTGCCGTGGGACATAACTGTAAGTAATAAGATCACTGCAATTATTTTTCAGTCTCAGTCCAGGAAAACCCCAAGAGCAACGCTTCCTGGTGCCTTGGTTTCC
>NW_009645049.1:0-1202 GCF_000690535.1 Cariama cristata | reverse complement strand
TTCCTAAAGTTCAGGGTCCTGACTTTACTGTTTGCCTTTATTTAATGCCTTCTTCATTATTCTCAATTAATCTAGTCAGGCCCAAACACTTGCCTATGTGCTGGTGGGAGTCACAAATGCCAGAGAATTGGATAAGCAGCATAATAGAGGATTTCTTCCTTTAAGATGTCTGACTATTTCCAGCAGTTCTGTACCTCAGCAGATGATATGATTAGCAAATTCAACAGGAAATTCCCTAATGCTGCCAAGGGGAAAGAAACATAACTGCAAAAAGGGTCAGAACAGATCTTGTACAAAGAGCAAAACTACCTCTCCTTGCTTCTCCCCCAGGGAACTCTAAGACCTATCAGCATCTTAAACAACATGATTTTGGACAAAGCAAATTGCAGCCAATTGGGTGTCAGGGCCAGTCCCCCTCCCTCCCTGTGTCTGCTTCATTCTCTG
This sequence comes from Cariama cristata, assembly GCF_000690535.1. NCBI lineage: Eukaryota > Metazoa > Chordata > Aves > Cariamiformes > Cariamidae > Cariama > Cariama cristata. The sequence continues at coordinate 758 of NW_009645049.1, read as the reverse complement.
AAATTCCCTTTTTTTCCTGGGGGAAAAACGGACACAGAAGCTCAAACCCCAGAACAATCTGTGTGCCAAGAAGAAATGAGTGTAATCTTGATATGGGAAACACATTTTGTTAACACTGCAGTAGGAGTGCAAATCACATCTCAAAGTGATAAGATCAATAATGACATCATACAGTAAATGTATTACAGTAATTGGCACAACTCCTTTGGCAGTTTGAATTCGCAACCTTTTCAAGACATTGGCAGTTTGACCAAAGGCCTCCGCCATCATTCTGCAGCAGTCACCATTAGACTAATACCCTGCGGCCATTTTTGGCCAGCTCTCCTCTGACTGCTGCACCAGAGTACACATCTGAGGTTTTTTTTTTTCTTCATAGTTCTGGTGCTACGATACTCTCTAATTAATGCAGCTCTGCATCAGACTGTCAAACTGCTCCCTTTTCAGCATTCCAGTTTTCAGGCATCTGGTGGAGAATTACAGTTTTTGTTCTATAATGGTAAATCTAGGATGGATGCTGCACTTGGCATACCTGCAACATCTGGGAGACTTAGACCTGGTTTCATTGTGCAGGTCCACAGGGACACTTGCTGCTCATGGTACTCAATTACTTTGCTATATTAGATATGGTACATATTTCACCAATAGCTTACTAGACAAGTACTTGCTGATTTAGCATATCACACATTTGCAGATTCTTAATTCTGCTGACATACCCATTTCTTCATAATTACTTTCATCCATTTTCACCATAGAATCAT
>NW_009645048.1:0-1202 GCF_000690535.1 Cariama cristata | reverse complement strand
CGGTGCGATCCGTGGGAAGCGTAGGTAAAGGCTGACCGTTGGTGGAGATTTTTAATTGGATTTTCCTAAATGGCTTAAATGTTTTTCCTTACTTTTACAATGTCTGCTTTGGCAATGATTATCTTTTCTCCCTGTGTTTTGCGTCCTGGGTATGATAACTCTCCCGGTAGAAATCAATGGCAAAACTCCCAATTGACTTCAGAGGAAGGAGGCTCTGGCCAATACCGAATACTTTTTGAATGAAAGGGACTGGGCAGAAGGCTGAGAGATGGCAAAGTGAGAGAGATGTATAAAAGAAACTTCATTTTCAAAAGCCAGCTTTTTAACCAAAGGTATTTAGCTGCACTGTCAGGCATGTCTTCTAGATTTTCATTCCCGCTTTGCGGTGGGGAAGTATCAGAATGATTTCTTGACATGTTTGATATCAAGATGGACTAAAGCCCATTGTTTTACCCACAGACGTTATAAAGTATTACCGGATTTGTGCCTTACCCTTTTCGGTGCTGTATATCTTTTTTTCTCACTAAAAAGTTGGAAGCAGAGGGGGAGCACTGAGACAGCTGGATGGGCTCCCATTGCCCTCAGTGGCCTGTGGGTCAGGCCCAGAAAGGCTCAATAGAGAAGTAACGAGAGAAATGTACAGTTTGCAAGGAAAGGTGTTGCATAAGCATTTAACTCATGAACAGCCTCCCCCTAGGGAGGAGAAAAATCTAAATGTACATTAATTTTTTATCCCATTTTTAAGAACTCTTTCACAACACAGATACAAATAAGAAAGAATGCTTCTGATTAATAATTAAAATGCCCATATTCATATGGACTACAAAGAAGGTTTTATGCAAAAAAAAATAATCCATTAGCAAATGGAGGTTCTAGTTCACGGAACGTCCTCTGTTCAGTGAAGTATTTGGATTGGGAGCAGTCAGATATATAATGAAACACCAAATAAAAATGTTGATACTCAAATGGCAAAAGCTAGTCTTATTCCTGTAACATGACCAACCACTTTCAATTGCTTGGAATACCTTAAAAAGGAAAATGTGAAGACAGGCTTTTAATTTTTTTTCAAATCTGAGTGTTGAAAGAACCCCAAAAATGCTGCATGCAGTCAACAATTTGTCAGCTATCAGAATTATGCCCATGCTCCATGAAGAATGTGACTATTACATTGGTAAGTGTGGTGGGTTGACCCTGGCTGGATG
>NW_009645047.1:0-1150 GCF_000690535.1 Cariama cristata | reverse complement strand
AGAAAGGGGACAAAATTGTTAAAGAACAATTTTAACCTGACTCCAGTGGCACAGCAGTAACACAGAACGAAGCACCGAATGCCTATGCTGTGTCATCCCAGGATAACTGAAGCTAATGACAATAGGTGAGGAAGAACCATCCTATACCATGAACTTCTACCATATGCACCACTTTCAGGGCACTTAAAGAAACCACAAGACCTTGTAAGCTAGAGCAGCGATATTTATTTCCAGTTCTATCTAAAACTGAAGAAGGCAAAGTAAGCTGAGCGGCGGTCTGACACAAGGCTGCACAATTATTCAGCATTTTAGCACAACAGCTGGAAAATTCTGAGAACTGGATTGAAAAAGCAAACACGCTGACTCCAGTTACACTCAAATACTCTGCTAAACTTGCTTCAGCCATCATGGTCCATTCTAGGGAACGCCCACATTGTTGGTGGCTGCACCTTTTGATGCCATTAACGCACATCTTCAGTAACACAGCTGAAGTATTGCTGTCAATATAAAGAGTCTAGCTGAGATTGAATTCTTTAGCTCTTAGGCTACGCAGAACTGCAGCTTCCCTGGTCAATTCTCAGCTTTGCACGTAGATGTTTGTTTCAGCTCAGAGACACTACAGAACAGTCATCCACATCACAAGAGAACTGCTAATATATTAGGACTGCTGCTATCAGTATAGGCTACGTTGAAACAAAAGTTTTTTAACCTAAGAATCTATCCAATAACAAGCAGTTAAGCAACAAACCTCCTTTTCCACCACAAAGTCTTAGTTCCAGACTATAAATGCCTCCATTCTGCAACACATCTTCACCACTAACCAGTCGTCCGTTACATTTCACATACAAGCTTTCTTCAGGGATATTCTAAAAAGACAGAAAAAATGAGTCATACGATTGACTGAAAATGAAATACTGACAAAGAAAATCGTTAATGTTTCCTTCCTTTCTACGGGAACGGAGGGGACGCAAACATGAGATGGTTATAAAAACATCTAAGGTTCTTTACGGTGCTTGTTTTAATTCCTCTTTCCTGAAGAATTAAACACAGTCTAAACCAGCTTGTAAAGGCGACTGGAGAAGAGCCGTGTTAGGAGAGAATTTACACTAAGCGTTTAACCACTCTGTATTAAAAACGAACCAACGCACAG
>NW_009645046.1:0-1167 GCF_000690535.1 Cariama cristata | reverse complement strand
CTGCGTCATTTGGTGCAGTGGCAGGACAAAATCGCCTGCCTCTGTGCGTCCCATTTCTCATTGCATTTACGCTCTTGTCTCCTTTCTGCCGGGGAGGAGGTGGCACTGGTGTCATGGAATTATTAATGACGGGTAGTTGACGTGGGGATATACCAGTCCCATATTTCACTGAATTCGTAAGTCTTAACCCACTCTTCTCCCCCTGCAAAAACATTTGAACCAGGTTAAATAGGTTATGCAAAAATAGCTACCAAGCATATTGAACTAACCATCGTTTGACTGCTCTTTACATTTAGCAACACATACTTCTAGAACAATTCTTTAACTTGGTGCTTGCAATTTTGTTTGTGAAAACATTTCTGTGCTAAAACCCTTTCTTTTCATTTGCAAAGTGACAGGCAGATTGCTTGAAAATGGCACCGTCACAGCTACATACAACATTGAAAACCATGTACTACTTGTAACAATGCAGCGTTCTGATCACAAGCAGACAGAACACTGCACAACCCCACAGGACTGCTGCGTTCTCTCAGCTGGCAAGCAAATTCCAAAGCAGCCAGAATCTTCCAATAGTAACATCAATTGGCATCAGTTATACAAGATGTGGTTCAAAATGCTTCTTTCCCATTGGTAGTGGAGGTTTAGTCCCCCTTCAGGATGAAATGCAAACAGAGGACCAGGGCCCTGAAAAGCAAGACATCTCTAGAGAATAAATTCTGCAAAGGCATGCTCTGGATCTGAGCTCTGCATCATGTCTTCATAAGCTATGACTGATGTAGCTGTTTTGTCAGTATTAAGTAATTAGTAAAGAAACCATTTAAATCATCCGCAATTTGAGAAGACAGAGATAGTGCCAGCAAATTCTTGGAGAAAGGATCGTGACCATCACAATACAGAGCAAACGCACAGTAGAAGGGAGCTATTCCTACAGTGTCTGTCAGTCAGTGGCAGCAGGTCACAGTCCCGTTCCAAAATCATCCAGTCCCGTGGAACCCCTAACACAAAGCCAATTATGTCATCTTCTTCTAGAGCACAAGACAAGTCCAAATCTCACCTGAAAGTAACTGCACACATATCAAGAGCATCTTTGGCTATTCCAAAAAGCTCTCATTCTCTGAACCCACTAGTGTGACTTAGTAGGAGGAGTGGTAAAAAAAAAAAAAAAAA
>NW_009645045.1:0-1197 GCF_000690535.1 Cariama cristata | reverse complement strand
GATGAGGTGACAGAACTTACTTTAAAAGTGATCAAGATGATATGAGAAAGCAAAAGTTTTGTATGAACAGGCAAGTGGGAGTTTTTGAACTGATTATATAGAGAGACTCTTATATCACTTTCCTATCTGCTTCCCCTTTCCCACTTCTGTGGGAAGTACCTCACCACTTCTTTTGTATAATAAGTTATCTGTCTGAACAGAGGGATGTATTATAAATAGCGTTTCTTCAGATGACCTCCACCTGCTTTGTATGGTGGGCTGGTTAGAGTCGCTAAGGGCTGTGAAACCAATCCATTCACATATAGGTTTGGTAGCTATATGTGTAGCTTTGGGCAGAGCTGGGATGCTTTGGTGAGGTGTATTTTTACGTACAATCAGTCTAACCTGCCTTTGCTGCTAACCAGGAATTTCATAGCCATCCATGTCTTACACTAATTATCCCCAAATGTCCTTGTCTCACTTCTAGCAGATACTGTGATTTGCATGTCATGTCTTTGTAAAAGGCTGGAAAAGGAGAAAGTAAACTGAGAAAGTAGCTTTTTCGAATGCTGCAGATTTTGATAGGGCTGCTCTCCCCTTGGAACCAGCACTCAGATTCATGCCAGACCGAACCTTACAGTCTTGAACAGGAGTTTGATTTTGTGTTTTGTAGCCTGTACTGGGTAGGACTGCTCCAGATGATGTACGCTGGGATACTGGTAGGGAATCTCTGATTATGGCAACAGAACAAGGGAGGTGAAGGTACAGAATATGCTTGAGGAAGAGTTCTTCCTTGGCTGTGAGCTTCGCGAATTGGCCAGGACCAAAAATAGGTAATATTTAAGATGCTGCCTTCTAGGAGTTAGGATTTCTGTGGTTCTGGTGTTGGTCTGTCACAACTTTCCACCCAATCTGTGGTACTTTTCACACTCCCCTACCGTGTGCATGTCTATATGTGTATCTGTGTTTGTCTGTTTCCCTGCCTCCCTTCTGTTCAGCGGGTGATCAGAGGCCGCAGCCAGAGCCTGGATACCATGGGGATATCCATGAGAAAGCAGCAGCCAGCCACCCTGCCCAGCCGCCCAACTACACCTGGCCTTGCCCTCAGCCAGAGTGTCGCCGAGGGCCCTAAGGCCATTGCTGCGGTAAGGTATTCGGATGGGCTGTAAGAAGAAAACCGGCATCCCTTTGTGACCAACTCATACATTTTATTTCTCT
>NW_009645044.1:0-1184 GCF_000690535.1 Cariama cristata | reverse complement strand
AGATATCCACACTGCAGCCTGTGGAGAACCCCACATTGGAACAGGCGGATAATCCCTGAAGGAACTGCAGCCTGTAGAGACCCCGTGCTGGACTTCATGTTCTCCTGACTCCATGTTCTCCTCATAGGAACTGTGGCCCATGAAGGAGCCACACTGGAGCTGATTTTTCCTGAAGGATTGCAGCCCATGAAAAGGAAGCAGGAGGAACGGAAAAGTGTGAGGAGGTATGAGTGGCAGAGAGGAGCTCTTACGGGCACAAACCCCCATTCCCCATCCCCCCTGCACTGCTCTGGGGAGCAGGGGGGAAGTGGGAGAGTCAGAAGTGGCAACAAATTAATTTTCCCAAATTTGAGTCTATTTTGCCTCCAATGGTAACTAGTAAGCAATCTCCCTGTCTTTATCTTGTTCCTGGGTTGTGGGTTTTTTTCTGTTTTCTCCCTCATCCTGCTGGGGCTGGTGGAGGGCAAGCAGCTGGGTGGGAATTAGGCTGGTAGACACGGCTAACTCACCACAGCTTAGCTAATCTGAAAGAGCAAAACTACCATTCCCTTCTTCACTTTAGAAAGAAGAGAATTATGATACAAACACAATCTAAACCAGAATCACTTGCAGGCTGCCTCTGAGGAACATAAAGGCAGGGGCAAACAGACAGGTCCCAACACACTCTTCTCAGGAGAAGGAATAAGACCAGGCCAGGGTCTGAACCAGTACACACACACAGAGCAGAGTCGTTCTGCATATGAGTGATCCAGGTTGAAGAGAAGGGAGACCAACCTAGATCTCAAAGGTCCCCCTTGTTTCAGTGTTTGAGACAGCATTGGTTCAGGTCACATAGCACTGAGCACCTTGGTCGTTTTATCAGTTGGCACTGGGCAGGGCTCCACTATGTAATTTATCCATTTGTTTTTTAAATTGATCTTTACTGGTTTGCCAAGGCACTTGGAAAAAATAAGTTGAAACTATTAGAAATGCCAAGCCAGTTGCTTAAGTGTATCCAGCAAATACAACTGCCAGCCTCAGAATAAAAACATCCAAACATGTTAAAATAACTGAATTTTAGAACAATTTAGGTTGAAAGGGAACTATTTTTGATGAGCACAGTTATGTTCTGGGAAAGCATAAGGCTTCCCTGGATTCATGAGAAATTTGGAAGTACTGAGTTTACTAACACAGGTTAATAGGAA
>NW_009645043.1:0-1197 GCF_000690535.1 Cariama cristata | reverse complement strand
GCAAGAACTTAGGAAATACTGATGTGGAAAGCCAAACCCTCCAGGTTTTGCACCAAAAAAAGGCCCTTTGCTCTAAATCGTTCCACCTGCGGCAGCTGCAAGGGATGTTTCCCCCCCTTCCTTGGGGTCTAGCAGCCCCCTGCCTGTGCTGTCCCAGGGAAGCGACACATTGGCACCCTCACCTGGAGGCCCCTGCCCGCCCACCGTGCAGGGTCCAGCTGGGCAGGAGCATCCCATGAGGGATGATGTGCAGAGTCCAACCTGCTGAGCCGCTCCAGCCCCTGGGGAAACCCTGACTGTAAGGATGGAGGAAGGTTTCTGGAATTGTTTTGAAGGGTGTTGATGCTTCCCAGTGCTGCCTTGTGGCTTCAAAAGGCAGCCTGGAGCTTGAAGTTCTCCCTCATGGGTTAAGGGGAGCCCAGGGTGATGGCTCTGGGGTGGCTCAGCCCCTATGGTGCTGCCCAAGACAACGCCATGGTGCTTGGCCGGAGGATGGCAACCAGCTGCAGTCTTCTGGGCTGGCAAAAAGATTTTTTTGGTGCTGCATGGCGAGCAGAGTGTGCATCACTACTTTGCATTGGGTTTTTGTGGGGGTTGGTTTTTTTTAGCTGAAAGAAGCTCTTCCCTTCTCAGTGTGTGTCCAGGCTGCATTGCATGAGCTGCCACCCGTCCCTTCTTGCCGTGAGCGCTGCTCTGGGTCTCCCATCCTGCAGATGCCAGAATCCCTGCTGGGATGTGAGCAGAAAGGCAGGAGGAGAAGAGGCAGCACAAAACCCCCTTTCTGCTGGCCACCACTTGGCTTCATTGCCAGCGTTGCTTGGGTGGGCTCCCGCGGGAGCCTGCCCAGGTCAGCCCCCCATCCCAGTATGTGGGGCTGCCCATGGTGGCTGTGCCAGCGCTGCTCAGTAAGCGTTCACTGGAGCAACACTCCCTGGTTTCATTCCACCCATGTTCACCTTCTTAGTGGAGGTTCGATGCTCGTTCACGCCGGTGCCTGGCCCCCTGTCAAGAGCTCCTGCAGGCAGCCGGGAGCTGCTCCTAATGGGCTGCCAGGGGATTTGTGCTCTGACAGCTCCCTGCAACCGCTCGCTCCATCCGTTGGGCTCTCCTCTCCTCCATCAGATGGCGGAGAATGCTCTGACTGCTGTGGGGAGGGGGCTGGCTCCTTTTTCTCCACACCCCCACCCCCCCCAAAGT
>NW_009645042.1:0-1193 GCF_000690535.1 Cariama cristata | reverse complement strand
GGCCAACCACTACGATGAGAGATACCATCACCAAGGGACTGGGGGACTGCCCTTTGCTCTGCCCCTGCTAGAATCATTTTCATCAGAGCTGACTGCGTGTGTACCACCGACAGCTCACTCTGAACTCACAGCTTTTTACGCTCCCTTGGCAGAGGTGTGAGTAAGAGGGATATGTGGCAGCTCTCTGGAGTTACCTATCTATACACCTGAGCTTGCCATTGTGATGGCACCTATTTGCCTGTTATCGGATGAAGATGGTCTGCTCATAACAACGGCCATGATTTCATCAGAGCAGGTGAGTCAATCTAACAGCTCGCTGCCGCCCTGCAGAAAACAATCCACTTTTTTTGCCAGGTTAATGAGTTGAGTCAGCTCACGGAGGGCAACGTAAGGAGGCCCAGAGCCAACGCAGGGCGAGCAGTGGGAATGCACAGCCAGGAGGGGAAAGGGTAAGATGGAACCTCCCAGTCCTGGCAGCAGGAGCTGTTAGATCACCTCCACCGAGGCTGCAGACTCAGCAAAATGAAAACTTACCTGGCTTTGAGGTTGCCGTAATGCCTTTACATGAGTAGGGAATCCTTTCTTTAAAGTTTGTTTGGGAGATCGGGGTGGGGGCAGGAAAGGGGGAAAGAACTCAAATCTGCTACAAACGGCACGTCCTACATCTCCTCCAGGGAAGCTCACAGACAATCTTTTCATTTAAGCAGCAAAGCTGTAAGAGTTTTTTATTTTTTAGGCTGTAAATTAAAGCAGGAAAAAACCTAATTCCTAACATAGTCAGAATAGTAAAACTCTCAGTCATTCAAGCTATTATCAACATTATCTCTGAGGGGAATGGACCATGCACAACACACTTCAGCAGAAAAAAAACAATAATAACGAGAGGCACCTTGCTGCCCTGTGAGATTTCTAAATTAGTGCCACTTGTTGCTGATGCTTCTCTTTCTGGGTGGGGTGCAGCTATCAGTCGTGTTTATCAGGTTGGAGAGCACACCAGTGCTTACAAGTTTAAATCTTCAGCATCAGCTGACCGAAATGATAGCTGCATATTCTCATTTAAAATGTGCATGACTTGAAGAGCACAGACATTTTACAAGCACTTACGCAGCAGAATGCACTCTGGAACACCAGTTATAAGCATCTTGAATTTAGGACTCCAAAAATAAGAGGTAAGGCTTCAAGGCACACAAATG
>NW_009645041.1:0-1128 GCF_000690535.1 Cariama cristata | reverse complement strand
TCCTGCTCATAATCAACTTACTAGGCCTCCTACCCTATACATTCACTCCAACCACTCAACTATCAATAAATATAGCACTGGCCTTCCCGCTTTGACTAGCCACGCTCCTCACAGGCCTACGCAACCAACCCACAACTTCCCTAGGACACCTCCTACCCGAAGGTACCCCCACTCCACTAATCCCCGCCCTAATTATAATCGAAACCATTAGCCTACTTATCCGCCCACTAGCTTTAGGAGTCCGCCTTACAGCAAACCTTACAGCAGGGCACTTACTCATCCAACTCCTCTCCACAGCTACCGCTGTCCTACTTCCAATCATACCCGCAATCTCTATCCTAACCACATTAGTACTGCTCTTACTAACGCTTCTAGAAATAGCAGTAGCAATAATCCAGGCTTATGTATTTGTTCTCCTACTAAGCCTTTACTTACAAGAAAACATCTAATGGCCCATCAAGCACACTCCTATCACATAGTAGACCCTAGCCCTTGACCCATCTTCGGGGCAGCAGCTGCCCTGCTAACTACCTCCGGACTAATTATATGATTCCACTACAGCTCCACACAACTCCTCACCATAGGCCTGCTTTCCATGCTCCTAGTCATACTACAGTGATGACGAGATATTGTACGAGAGAGCACATTCCAGGGCCACCACACCCCCATGGTCCAAAAAGGCTTACGGTATGGAATAATCCTATTCATCACATCCGAAGTATTCTTCTTCCTAGGCTTCTTCTGAGCCTTCTTCCACTCCAGCCTAGCCCCAACACCAGAACTGGGTGGACAATGACCCCCAACAGGAATCGAACCCCTCAATCCCATGGAAGTACCCCTACTAAACACAGCCATTCTCCTAGCATCAGGTGTTACTGTAACATGAGCGCACCACAGCATTACAGAAAGCAACCGCAAACAAGCAATCCATGCGCTAACCCTAACAATCCTACTCGGACTATACTTCACAGCACTCCAGGCAACCGAATACCACGAAACTTCGTTCTCAATCGCCGAAGGCGTATACGGCTCAACCTTCTTCGTCGCTACAGGATTCCATGGACTCCACGTAATTATTGGATCCTCCTTCCTACTTGTCTGCCTCCTACGACTAACCATATTTCACTT
>NW_009645040.1:0-1187 GCF_000690535.1 Cariama cristata | reverse complement strand
GAACATTTCTTGTAGCGTGAACCGCTTAAACAAGAGATCTCCCCAAACCTCTTAATCAAGTTCAGCACAACAGCAAAGGTGACAGTTTATATCAGTTCGCTCTGCTCTGGCAGCTCATCAGGGCAAAGAGACAACCGACGTCCCTAATCCTAAATAAAGGCTTGATCTGAGACTGTGAAAAATGTTATAATGTAAAGATGAAGGCCTCCTTCTCCTTTCTTACCTCAATTTACAATAGAGTAACTTAGAGTTTCTCCTGAGTTACTCAAAAGGAAAGGAGAGTTGGTCCCCATGGTGTATGGTCTCCCAGACTCGTCTCCACAGAAGGGTGAGTGCCACAGTGTTTTTATCAGACTCCTGGTCTGAATCCCTAGGGAAACAGAGGGTGCATATGTGTCTGTGTATGGAGCTGCAGACGAGCTTAGGTTCCATCTCAGCTGTTCACAGCTCCTAAACACACCTGTAGTCATTTATTCCAGAGAAGTCTCTGAATAGTTTCAAGCACTCTACTAGCCTTACATTCAGTGAATCTAGTAAATAGCTGTTTGGTTTTTCCTTATTGCTAAATTCTGATAATAATTTATTTTGTTCAATATGCATCGTTTCTGATTATTTCAATCTATAAGCCTACTTCTTGTGAAACACACTTCTAATCAAGGAAACAATTCATAGATAATCTTCTCTCAGATAAGCATTAACATTACCTTTAATAAATATGTTACTCAATTACTTGTTATTGATTCTGCTGTGTTAGATAGGTGCATTGCTCCCCGGCATGCCTTTGTGCTTCATGCCAGTGTTGAAAAGGAGGGACAGGCTCTTTAGCATCAGAGCGTTTGTGGTGGAGGCCAAGCGACCGAGTAGAAATCCTTGCAGCAGCTGATGCAAGTGTTAAGTTTGGACCCTTATTCGCAGCAGGCAGGTACTGTCAGTCATAAACATACAAATGTCAAGAATCTGTCGCCTAGTTTTAGACTGTAATCATTTTCCTACTTTATTGTCTGACTGGTTTCTCACCATCCCATTAGTTTGTCACCCTGATTGTGACCAGGTAGCAACATTTTTATTACTTTCCTAATGGGTGCCTCTGTTCTAATTTTACTTTCATATGTCTTGCGGCATAAGAGATCCTACAACTGGTACAGGTTTTAACCACTCTTGGGAATCCTTCTATGCATAAGGGGCTG
>NW_009645039.1:0-1172 GCF_000690535.1 Cariama cristata | reverse complement strand
CAGCATCTAGGTGATTGCCCTCCCTCTCCTTTAAAGACAATGAAATCTGGATGCAGGAAAAAAGCTAACGAGCAACTCACAAGTCTGAAGTCACATTAAAGTCAGTACATTACTCTAGTAAGTGGGCCCTCCCCTTTTTTCCAGGGGACAATATAGAAGACAAGGCAGATGGGGTGCAGGCAGAGGAAGGTAAACAAAGTAAAGCCCACTATGCTTTATTTGCACCCCTTCAGCATTTTGCAGAAGCATAAAGCGCAAAGGAGAACTGAGTATCAGGGCAGTTCTGCTAAATATGTGATCATTCACTTCCCTCTAGTAGTGAAGATACATTGCAACGTGCATTATAATCACACTTTATCAAAAAGCAGCAATACGACTATGTCTCTTAAAAAGCCTTTGCAGCAGACTTGTTGACCATGTTCTTTCCTGCACCCTTGCAACTCAACAAGCTGCTACACCAAATCACCACACAAGGACCGGTTTTCTACTAGCACATCTCATCATTTTTAATTGCATAGAGAAATTCTGCTTACAAGTACCACCACAAAAGCAGTTGATAGCCACAAGTACAGAAAACACCTTCAGAAGTGGAAGCATACCTAATTTAAACACAAACTCCAGCTAGCGATATGAGGAATTTGAGTCTTTCAGATGACAGCTCTTCATTAAAACATCTCTGTAAGGACCCAAATAAAAGCTTATGAAGTCCTGACTGAACATATTCAAGCTACAGTCAAGTACAGGAGAGCTCAGCCATGGAGTCACATACTGCTTAAATCCCTCAAGGGCAGCATTTCTGGATCTCGCCACTCTGCATCATGCAGTTATAAAGCACAGAGACGAAGAGCACACACTTTCTGCACAAACTTCATGCAGTCTCTCAGACTGCAATGAGTGAATTCCAGTCAGACACTGCAAAGACTGTCTTTGGAACAAACAACACATTTTATTGCAAGAAAAGAAACAAGCTCGGATCATAATTTGACACCTAGGTCCCCAACAACCTCCGTTGTCTGTGGAGATTTTTGGTTAATCTCTTAAACTTTGAGTCATTCAATCAAATGTGATCCGAAAACTGCGCTCCTGCTCCTTGCGACGGCTCTCGCAAACCTTTGTCACCTCTTCTACCTTCCTCTGCAACACAGCTGTGGAAGAAACAAGTGGTTAATCTT
>NW_009645038.1:0-1174 GCF_000690535.1 Cariama cristata | reverse complement strand
CTTGGTAAATCAAGGGTCATCTGGGATTTAGTCATTTGTACTGAGATGCTTCCAGTTTTCCCCTTGAGGTTCTCACTGAGAACTTGGATCCCAGCCCTTGAACAGAAGATGCTCCTATGACAGTCAGCCGCTCTCTGAAGGCCCTGAGACATTTGAGCTTCAGATCCTGATCAGTTACATTTGCTGTTAAGATTCTGCATATAAAGAGCTAAGTAATGTTTTAATACATTCTTCATGAAGTCATAAAATCCAACAGACCAGCAAGTTGTTTCCACCTGTGGCCTGTAACCATCTGCAGCATTCGCTGATGTATTCATAACCATCTAGAGATAAGTGGCACATGTGATAACACTTCATACTCATTTATTAACCTCATATAGCCCACTGGAGAATGGTCCTTTGATATGAAGTTGAATCATAATCTTATTACTCAGAGGACATAAATTAATTTCCATTTACCGTCTAGCCAAACAGAAGGTATCGTTGTTTAGTCGCAGTCGCAGTTCATTACTGCTTTTGAACCGAAAGGACAACAGAAGTCCCTGAACCATGCATGAACCATGCATGGAACAAGCCTGCTACAAACCTTCTGGTAGAGAAAGAAGAAAGTACTGGGCAAGGAAAATTTTCCACCCTTGGAAGAAAAGGCTCAGTAAGGCAAAGACAAATTTCTTGCCAAACTTACCGAAAGAATGAAAAAGTAATGAATTATCCAGGCAATATCTGTGATTAAAATTGCAAAATACAAGGCTTTCGTGGTGTAATTATTTTGTATGCCCTGCTTATTCCCACTCAATACTACAGTGTTAGATTGTTAGATTCCTTTAATCAATTAAACAGGTACATTCATGATGCAAAACAAATTAAGTGGAACAACTTTGGACAGGATTTGCTTGTTGATTTGTCCTGCCTTCAGCCTGCGGTGTGCTGATGCAAGTGTGCCATCAAGAGGTACAGCAAGAAAGAACTTGGCAAAGAACCGATCCTCTAGCTTAAGCCTGTTAAGTACAGGAGACCTAGTGTCTGCTGAAATGCCACCTTTTTATCTGTAAATAACGAGCGACAAATACTGATATGCCACCGTAACACTAGGTGGGAAGGAGCTCTATGGCTGGGGTTACTGGATGCATAACTACAGGGGCAAAGGTCTATTAATTCAGCAGGCTTTGAGGCT
>NW_009645037.1:0-1156 GCF_000690535.1 Cariama cristata | reverse complement strand
CATGCTTTGCCATCAAAAGATTGGCGTCCACTCAGCCTAAAATCCACACTAGGCCATATGATCATTTTGTTGCTTGCCTTAGATGAATGGTTCATCTCGTTGCCTTTTGTGCCAGCTTATTAGGTCTTCCGATTCCGTCTGTCTTTGCTCTGGTTTCCAGTATCAAGCTGATATCTGCAGAGCTCTGAAGCACTCCCTTTACTTAGGGCCATGTAAAACACCTCCAGTCAAATGCACTCATTTCATACATCTTGTGAGTTTTATAGTATCAACCAAAAATATCTGCAAAGCAGATCTGGAAAGGTCAGTGAGAACTATTATATGCACACCGTGTCCAGATTTTGTGACTGCGGGGTTTTTTTTTGGGTTCTTACCTCCCTTCCTTGTAGAACGTTAAGTAAAACACTAACTTTCACTGCAGCCAGCATCATGAATAGGGAGCAAATGTAAATTTGCACCAGGTAGATGTATGTCTATGGTGATGTAAAAGTGTTTGACTGTTGCAGTTATTTTTGTTACCCAGTTGATGATGATGCAGTTTAGCTGCCGAGCTGCTCAAATGCACTACCTGTGCTGCAGCACTTTCGAGATGTCAGTTTTCTGCTGGAGTAGAAATGTTTCGTTCACATAGTAATCGAGCTAGAACAGGCTGGTGTCTGATTGGGATCCAAAGGGATTTTCAAGTACAAATTCAAACTGAACTCCGACCTGAGACAGCCTTCTCCAAACCATTTTCTCCTCTTGCTTTTGCCGGAAAAACCTGTCTGTTTCTTCAGCCCTTTTCCTTCCTATCCACGAACTCTTGTGGCTGCACTTTCTCAGGCTGTTCCCAGCCTGAGGTTGGCTGCGCAGCCACAGTGCTCACTGGGAGAAATCTTCCTGCCTTTGGACCTACATTCTCCAAGACCCTCTGATGACAGCTCATCTAGAGGGAATAAGTGCTCCTTGAAGGAGCAGGATTTGAGAGAGATCCTCCTCTCCACATTGGCCACCTGTGGCTGCTTGGTCCCTCTACACAGGCTGTACTTGTATTTTGTCTCCTTCCTGTCCTGAGATCACCCACAGAGTGAGGCGAGGGAGGGGACATTGTCCCTTTACAGAACTGTTTCAGTCCGAGGGGCTTGCTGTGCTGGGGTAAGTGCAAAAGTTTTTTTTT
>NW_009645036.1:0-1195 GCF_000690535.1 Cariama cristata | reverse complement strand
TGCTCTGTCCTGGCAGCGGGGCGACGGCGCTGCGCTCTCCCGCGGCGTCGTGGGTTAGCGTAAAAGCACTAGCGTGGCAGGCTAGGGAAGCTTGTAAGGGAGGAGATTCGGCCTTCGCTATTGCGAAAGGTGACTGGTCAATAGGTACTAAGAAACCATATCAAAAAAGGTGCTGCATATAAACTTCTTTTTTCCGCTTCGGTATAAACCAGCCGCCCACATGAAATAACCCATTGATCGTACACCAGTCTGGGTGTGATGATGTGATTCTGTCAGGAACGTGATGGTCATCTCTTCTGCTGTTTTTGCTGCTATTTGGTTTTTATTCCACGTTCCTTCCTTGGCATAGGGCCCTTTGAATGTGTATTTTCCTAGCTAAAAGCTTTATTCGGATGCTTAAATTGAAACGGCCAGTGTTAAGCTGTGTATGTTAACTTGCATGCTCCTTCACAGAGCAGTGTTGGGGGCTTTGGAACGTGTCTTGCCTTAAAAAACAAAAGGGAGGAAAGAGCATCAAGCTACATGAGCAAAGGGTTCACCTTTTCCCGCAGACTGTGCTTCTTGAAACAAATCAAAACTAATAGTACGTTGTGAAAGGCTGCGTTTAGTGGATGAATTCAGAGAATGAGAGCCCTACATGGAGAGCAGTTATGAACAGAGATTTTACAAACATGTTATAGTCATACTGGGGACTTAAATTCTTGTATAAATCAATTCTGGCCATTTGGGAGTCAGCAGAGCTTTGTTGATTCCATGAGCAAAATCTAACCTACTTTTCTCAAATAATAGCTCTGAACCAGATTGTGTTTCCTGCTAAGTAGTGCATTTTAAATATGAAAACACACTGCCATTTTTCATTTGTCTTGTCAATGGGACAAATCCAGCCTTGAAACAGAAAAAGACAGTTAAAAGGTCTTTGTTAAATCGAAGCAATAGCACACAGATTGATAGTGGCCAAATGCTTTCCAAAAATGAAAAGCAGCCTGTGTTTGCCTCTATTTTGTAAAGGGTTTTTTGGAGTCGGGCATTACAGCTCTTTACAAGTAAAGCTCCTATGTAGTGACAGTTTTAATTACAAATTTTAGAAATTATAGTCAAAGATTAGAAAACCTGGATTATGATGTAGCTGTCCTGAGAAACTAAACAAGCTATCCTTTTGTCAAATATCTGTGCTGAAGGAAGTTATGGAGGAGTC
>NW_009645035.1:0-1177 GCF_000690535.1 Cariama cristata | reverse complement strand
TTTTTTTTTAAAGGCAAATAAGATGAAGTTGCTTGATTTTGTTAAAAGGCATTTAAACCAAACAAAAACAAGACCTAAGCAAATTTTGTACAAATGAGAAAAATAGGAAAGAATTTAATTTCTAGCAAATTACAGATGAAGACATGGTAAGGAAGGCTAAAAAAGATTTTGAGGAGAAGCTTGCTAAAGGCATAAAAAACTGATAATCAATCCTTTTTCAAACACATCAGAATAAGGAAGCCTGCCAGAAAATCTGGAGGGCCAATAGATGATCAAGGGATGAAAGGAGCACGGAAAGAAGACAAGACTGTAGTACAAACGATAAAAATCTTTCACATCCACATTCATTAGAGAAGATCTTAGGGAGACTCCCATACTGGAATCTTTCTTCATAGGGGACACTTTGGCTGCTGTTTCTCAAACATGTCATTGAAAACATTTTATAACAAAACATTTTGTTTATAATTGCTATTTGTTTATAATTGCTGTTCTACAGAACAATGGAAGGTGGCTGAAGGAAGACCAATTTTCAAAAAGGGTTCCAGCAAATCACAGACTCTTTATTGGACAGATTGACAGAAATAATAATGAAGAATCATTTTTAGGGAATACACAGAAAAATATGTTACAGTGGAGAAGAGTAAACGTGAGTTTTTACAGTGTCTCATAAATTTAGTAGATTTATTTGAAAGAGGCAAAAAATATGTAGGTATGACTGAACTCAGGAAGACTGAGTTAATTTAATATCTTGCACTTCAGGAAAGAACTTCAGAAGGCTTCCCCAGGTGTAAACTACCATGAGATAGAAGAGAAGCTCCTGATGTATATAAAGTTGACTTAAAAGAAACTTCAGAGGGAAAGGGTAGAAATTAATCATTAAATATGTGTTAGAGGAGTAAGTCACCAGCAGAGACTGATGCGAACTTCGCACTTCAACATATTCACATATCATCTGGCCAAGAGATAGAATGTGAGATGACAATATTTCTAATGATAATAAGGTATTTTGATTAATGAAGGTGAAAATTCTTTGTGAAGAGTTACAGAAGGCTCTTGCAGTAGTAAGTGACTGCAAAATAAAATAGCAGATAAAAGTCTGTGTTGATAAAGACTAGGTAATGGGGAAGAACCACCCTGGATGATACATTCAGTGGTATTGCTATTTAGGAAGTGTGGT
>NW_009645034.1:0-1153 GCF_000690535.1 Cariama cristata | reverse complement strand
CCCATTCTTTCTGACGGTCTTATTTAGCAGAGCAGTAGTAGTCCTGGAACCGTGCAGTACCACCTGAGCTTTCATCGAACTTTTCAGTGCTGTTTTGTTCTTGAATATGAGTCTTTCATTAATTCGTATGAATCTAGTGTTTGCCTGGGTGGCTTTCAGTCTTTATTGGCATTAATGTGTCTTTATTTATTTATTTAATGCAGTTTATTAAGTAGATAGTTCTCGGTCATCAGGGGAATAAAGTCAAGGCATTGCTGTCTACAGAGTCCTGTTTTTTGGCTGGAGAAATGTAAAGTGAAGGTCCCTACAGGCTGACTGATCAGGCTACTGGGAAATGAAGTTTGTTTTGCAGGAAGCCCTGTTATTTTGCAGTTTGTTTACATTTGAAACATTTCAATGTTTTCTTTTAAGCTTTCCAGTTAATTGAAATGTTGTTGCCTTTGTTTTTAATGCATGTGTTACTATTAGCATTCTTTATTTCCATAACTGAGAGTATAAAATGAATTTCATTATAAAACATTTTGAATGAAAACTTGCAGAGTCCTTTGCAGTAAGGTTCTGAGTTTCAGATTCTGGCATCATGGAAATAGCCCGAGGAGAAAACTGATCCCGGCTAAGCCCAGTTTTCTTAGCGTTACACCAGTAACTTTTTTGCTGTTCTTGTTAGAATAGTCAATGACAGGCATGAGAGAATTTTTACAAACTGGAGGTTTTACCCACATTTTGATGGATCCTGGAGCTGCCTCGCTTTTTGTGTAATGCATCCTGAAGGGATGGAATGGGAACCTGGGTAAAGGCTTTCTTGCAGTGATACTGTATTATAGCAGTGTATGGTGATGCTGCATAATAACTAACTTTGACATGGTTTTGATCTGGTTTTAACCTGAAGAGTCAGAGATTAGTAAAGGAGCATACAGTATCACCAGCTTTGCTCGTATCAGATGTCTGCTTGGCTTTTGGAGTGCAGGAACAGAAGAGACTCGTTAGGTCCTTCCCATCCAGTCCTCTGCTGTAGCACCTGGTCAGGTCACATCCCTTTGCTGCATTAATTTGGCTCAATCTCAAAACATCCAAGGCTGTTCGAAGAGGCAGTACAGAGAGGGCAGAGAGCTGTGCTGGATTATGGGGGAAGGCGTGTCCTCTTAAACATCAG
>NW_009645033.1:0-1191 GCF_000690535.1 Cariama cristata | reverse complement strand
TCCTCGGCACAGCCCTGCCTGGAGCCGCTCTCTCCTTTGACTCAGCAGCTCCTGTCGTGCTCGGCAGCGAGGGCAGGCAGCGCCCGTTTGGCTAAGCAAAGCCAGGCCTCCGTGTCTCCTGATGCATTATTGCTCTGAGATGAACAGTTGGTGTCGCTGACGAAAATTTCCTCCTTCCATCTCCAGCTCGTTAGGAAACTCCACTCCTTCCTTTCCCATGTAAAGATTCGGCTATCGTGATCTACACTTTTTTTTGGAAATAACAATATGTTCACTGCAACCAAAGGTGCAAGCAATGCTTAGACCTCAGCTAGAGCCTAGTTAAAGCTATTGTGCAAGCACTTGGCTGCTTCTGATGGATCTTAGTCTGTTCCCTAATCTCACAAAGTAAGCTATGAATCAGTTACAGGTGACATCAGAAACCACTGCGTTGTCAACAGACCGTGACAATTCCTTTCCCCGAGCTAATGTCAATCACAAAGCAGGGGACAAAGCACACGACAGAGGTAAAGAGCAACCCGGAGCAAGGGCGTTAGGCTGCAAGAACAACCTCCAGAAAAGATCAAACGATTCCACAGATTCCTTCCTGTTTAACATCTTTTTTTTCACTTTCATCAGGACATCTTTTCCAAGTCCACTCCTCCAAAAGAAAGTCCGCAACCATGGCGTTCTCTAAACAAAAACAGGCGAAGATCTGGTGATTCCACATAGTCCCTTGTGAACTCTCCCATTGCTGGTGTGCTCTGACCTGGAAAGTGCTTGTGCCGCAGTGCGAGTCGGGCAATGCTGAGACCCAAGGGTGGGTGACGGAAGGATCTGACCAAAGGGGACCAAATATGCAAGTGTTTGCAGCAGTTACAGGAAGCTTAGGGCAGAGGTTGAGACCGTGATCTTCTCTGCACTAGCGTGTTTCACAAGGTAGTAATGCGCTGTTGGCACCCAACGTCCTTCTCCTCTGTCCCACTACTGATGTAGCCCCAAATACTCATCAGGTAGCTGGGATAGATGCTTCAGCCCTGGTTTATGAAGACACTTCCATAAAATTGGATCCTGTGATCCCTCTCCAAGTTTCTCTTCCTCTCTTGTGGGTTCAGTTGCACTGTGGAAGAATTCATGGCAATGTTACCAGGCAACAACCAAACTATTTGTGAGGGCATTGCAGTCAAAAGATGTAGAGGAGTTCAGAGGCTC
>NW_009645032.1:0-1162 GCF_000690535.1 Cariama cristata | reverse complement strand
CAAAGTTATAGGTCTACTTTGAGTTTGATTGAACCAGAGTTTATTACAAGTACAAAGATGGCTTTACTTCAGACTAATCCAACATGCAATAAGAAACAGAATTCTGCACAGTTCATAACTGTTGAAACAAGGTGGTTTTCTACAGTCCTGTTAAACATGGTAATTTCACTCCAAAATAACTTAGGCCACACTTGGGGAAAAAAAAGACTCTGTAGCAGAATCCCCCAAAACTCTACATATTAGCAAGGACTAAACCAAGCATAAGAGCAAATCCAGCCTTTAAACACAACAAAACATTCCACTCTGTTTACAAACTCCAAAGGGCTTGGAAGCATATCATGCATTCTGTTAATTTACACTGTACATCCAAACCCTCAAAAGTAAATACCTCAAGTCTAGAAATTCTGTCAGGACTGGGTGGCAGAATCTTCTAAACACAGCTGTGCCATCTCCAATACAGTAATCTCCAAAACTCATTTGAGGCACCAACCTCCCTTGCTTACTACCAGTAAACAGAGATGGAGAGTTTGCACACAGTAGCTTTCATGCTCTTATCATTCTGAAATTCTATAGCTGCTAACACTCATCAGGTCTGCAAACAAAATTTACCTCCTTCAGTCAACATCTGTTCCACAAAGCTGTATTCCTGTGGAAACTGCAATCCTATGTCCTTATAATGACTCTCCTCATTTGATTTTGCCTGCCCAGTCCTCCCTGCAGCTGCAACTACACCTGCTAGTGCACTCACTAACCAACAGCTGGCTACATTTTTACAGAGATGGGGTTGCAAAACTTCGGCCAGCCAAAGCAACGTAAATTGCACCTGCATAAGCCAACACATAGTGACAAATATCAGTAGCAAATCATAGTTTAAGAAAGTGATAGTGCCCTAGGATGCTACAACAGAAGTGATGAGAATTTACTTTCTGCTTCTACATGGAGTATTTTACCCTTAGCTTCTTGCAAGTATCCTATCAAGTGTAGGAGAGGACTACAGAATACCCACACAAAATGCTAACAGCTATGCCAAAGAAAACAGAATAATGCAAAAACTGAATTCATAAAAGTGTGAACCCTGTTTTACTGTAGCTACTATGTCCAATTGCTGTGAAACTTCCATTTTTAAGTACGTTGTTCTGTGTAGATGCAGCTTAAGTTTAAC
>NW_009645031.1:0-1116 GCF_000690535.1 Cariama cristata | reverse complement strand
GTTGTGTGGTTTGTGGATCCAATGCTGGGTCCCCTCAGCCAGGAGCAGCCATCAAGCACAATGGAGCAGAGAGGGGGTCGGGTCCAGCGCTCAGGATAGCTGCAGGGGTTTGGTGGGCTCAGGGCAGGAGTAGGTGCACTGATGTGAATGGCAGGGCTAAGAGCAAAGGAAAGGAAGGAAGATTGGAGTACGTTAAAAAATTGACCCAACAGCAAGGCTGTGAAGCTGTAAGCATGCTAAGGAAAGCCCTGAGAGAGCCAACAACCAGAGGTCCCACTGAGATTTGAACTCAGATCGCTGGATTCAGAGTCCAGAGTGCTCACCATTACACCATGGGACCTCCTGGACATGGCTTGTCTTTCCCCTGTTGCCACTGTCGTCGAGCCATATGCTCCTGCCTGAGCCTGGCAGCCTCCTCGTCTCCCCGGCCATCACCAAGTGCAGCCTTCCTCCAGGGCACTCTCTACTCACAGGGCCTTTCAAGGGAGCGCCAGAGCTCTTTGCGCAAGCCTGCGAACGTTGCATCGCACAGACTACATTCATGGCCTAGCAGGCGGTGTTTCAAAGCTTGCACTTGTGGTCTCTGCGGCTGCCTCCCTTCACCCCCGTGTTGGACAGCCTGTCAACCTGCCGCTGTGAGTTAGTGCCTCTCCTGTTTCTCACCTTGTAGCTCATGCTAAGCAGCCATTAACCACATATCCTTACTCTTGGTTGCAGTCCTAGCTGAGCTCCTGACCCCGCCGAATGAGGCAACCAAGAGAGAGGACAGGGCATGAGATTCAACAGAGGGAAGAACTGGCAGGAAGACTCAGAGCAGCTTGTTCTGGGCTGCACAAGCTGCACTGCCTTCCTCTGCTGAGACAGTCTTGGCTGACTTCAGACCCTGGTCCTTTCTTCCTGGATACGCAGTCCCCTTCAGGCTTCAATGGGCAGCCAGAGGTCTCCCAGAGCTCCCCAGCCCCTGGGAGCTGCAGCTCAGTCCAGGCTGGCTGACACAGGACGCCGGGACGCTCCTGGCTCCTGAGTCCTGAAGTCTTTCTTGCTGAGGGGAAGCCAGAGAGCCACTTTCACACAGCGGAAGCCCCCTCACCTTCCCTTCTCCAGGCTGAACAAACC
>NW_009645030.1:0-1182 GCF_000690535.1 Cariama cristata | reverse complement strand
AAAAATATGGTGGAGACGAACAGAGAGAAGGGGAAAAAGCCCATGAAAAATCCACTTTGGTGGAAAAGGCATAGCACTATGTTTGGGAAGCCTTCTCATGTGGCATCATAAGGAGAATGAAGACTGCCATGGATAGTTTGTCATTTTAAAGACAACAAATTAGGATTGTACTTAGTAAGCAATGTCCCGAAGAGGATGTTCCAAATGATGGACTTGCAATAAATGATGGCTCTTACCTTGAGAATAGTACAGTCTACCCCTACCAACTTTATAAACTTTGCTAAAACCTATCATGGTCAGTCTTTCACAAGAGTGACAGAGGGGCTGCACGAAGCAATAAAGGTGCAAGAGAACAGCATTGAAAAAAAGCTTACCACGAACAGTACAGCTTATTTGTTATCAAGATAATCGTAACAAGACAAGAATATTTATATGTTGGCAAATACAAAGAAAAATCCATCACATTGGACAGGATTTTAGAATTTATTTGTCGGAAATAGAATAAATATTAATTACATTGTAAAGGACTTAATAATTTCCTCCTCCAGGCCCCTATTTTTGCTCAACCTGAGTTACCACATGTCATTTAAAAAAAAAACCAACAAAACACACCACCACGTCAGTGAACTTTCTATAAATTAAAAAAAATAAATTCTTAAATGCATTACAATGTTCTCATGCACTTGTGTGCTTCCGTAGCAGCCGTTGTTGGGATTTTGCTGATTATTGCCAATCTCCCAGAGCCAGGCATGTGGTAACTCAGGTGGAGTGCAAACAGGGACCTGGAGGAGATCACAATGTCCATTATAAGGTAATGGCCATTTTTTCCTGCTTTCCAACACTTAAAAAAGCCTTAAAAACGCTTAAAAAAATTGTGAAAGCCACATTTCCAAAACTAGACAGGCTGAATTCTCAGCTTGCATCATTAACACCGCCGCACTAAACTTGGGTCTTTGCTAGTTTAAATATAGCAAACCCAAAGAACATGCAGAAGAGGTACTAACACATCCCCCCCTGCCCCACCAAAACACACAAAACAACTTCAGCTTATAGGACAATTTAAGAAATAATTACAGCAGAGAACCTCAGGCTGTCAATCCTACCCATAGAAAAAAATATTAATTGAGCTTTCTGAAAAAGTGTCTGAATTCAGAACAAATCCCAAGACAAAAGCAGCCATAG
>NW_009645029.1:0-1176 GCF_000690535.1 Cariama cristata | reverse complement strand
AAGCCCACAATTTATTAGTTGAGGACCATGCGACCTCTATCAGCATAAATGAATTCTCATAAATGGAGTCTTTTTCTGATGCATGTAATATATTTACTGTAGGCTTTCTAGAAATATAAATTGTTAAGCAAAATGAATGCAAAGGAATCTGTACTTTATGGCCAAATAATACTGTGTTCATAATAGAAATGGATTTTACTGGGCAGGATATTGTATTTTTTTTCTGCATAAACAGAAAGCAGGTTTCCTATGAATAATAAACATATTAATCATAAGGTACGGACTAGGTCATCTGGCTCACCTCCTGATAGAGGACATGCATCAATTGTGTCAGAGTAGAAAAGTTGTTAATGTTTACTTTTCAGAACCTGACATGGAATACACATGCAGAAGATCCCTCCTCATTCCTTTCATTCTACAACATATAGATAACAAAAGGGAAAACTTTCCCCAAAATAGTTTTTTGGAAGATTCAGAGAGTAAATAGGAACATGAGTGAGTAATGAAGGGCACCAAGTCTTTAAAGTGATGATGATGATGAAATATCAGTGACACAGGATTCTGTCTAAAAGCATCCAAAATCCTTTGGTAATACATGAGACCAACGTTAACGCTAGCAGGGCAGTGTTTGTGTGCCAGGGTCTATCCATGTACAACCAACTCCTTACGCTGCTCCATCTTGTTTGTGATACAGGGTCACACAAATACGCAAAGTGTATGCCTCGGAATTCAGGCCTAAAACAAATATCAAAATACTGCTACAGTATTTTAAAGTGACTCTTGAATAAATTAATGTGGAATGTTTCTCAACCTTTCAGGAAAAAGAACTTCAGAAGAGAAAGTCTGAAGCAAAGTTGATGCTAGCTCCTCTGAAGGTACTGTATTTTCCTGAAAGTGGATGCAGAACCTACACGAAGGTGTATCCCTTTGCTTACAGGCTTCTATGCGTGTGCCTGCCTCCTGCAGCTGCCCCTGACTTAGCTGTTTGCTACTGGGCTTTAGGGAAGGGCTTGCTCACACTATTGCTATGGGTACTCTTCAGCCTGTCAAAAGGGGGACCTCGCACATGAAAGGGAACATCTCCTTCCAGTTTGTCTTTGTGCATGTATTGCTGTTGCAAGGCACAGAGGCACCTAATGGCCTAGAGACATAGGAATGTGATCTATAGCTTTGGGT
>NW_009645028.1:0-1176 GCF_000690535.1 Cariama cristata | reverse complement strand
CACTGCACTGGCAAAAAGGCAACATTAATTCATTACCGTGTCTACTTTTAGCAGAGTGCAGCTGTTGGCACATCTGGGTAGTTTTGGCCCTCAGATAGGAGAGGGATAAGGGGCTGGAGCAGCCCTCAGCAGAGCAGGGGCCGTTGGAGGTGTTACGCTAAATAAACTCTTTCAAGGCTGTTTGCCCTGCAGTGATTACTTAATCCTGTGCGGCAGAAGAGGAGGATGAAGAAGAAATCTGAACAAAGCAGTTACTGGGAAACTTGGCGCTCTTTAGAAACACAGACAATCAGTGGAAGAGATTCAAATGACATTTCCTTCATTTGCTTCATAGAAGCAAGGGAGGCTGGAGAAAAAGAAGGTCCTGCCTGTTATGCTAGAAAGTATTGAAACCCTTGATCTGCTCAATCACTTTAAGTTCATTCAGGCTGAAGAGCCTAACTAAAAAACTTCACAGAAGTATGAGGAATGCTGCTCTAGTGTAGAACTGAGATACAGGATATGAAAAATGAATTGTCGAAGAGTTAGTGGCTAAGCTTTAAGAACTAATCTACTATTCTTGGGGTTTTTTGGGGTTTTTTTTTTTAAGGTGAGACTAGATTACCATTGATAAGGAGGAAAGATGTTTAGGGAAGACTGAAAGTACTGGAAGCTGGACTGCAGCAAGATTGGGCTGAATTGGGGAAGAGGCCACCAACGAGAAATGAGTATGTTGCATTTCATCCGTCTTCTACTTCTCAGCCATGGGCCTGAGTAGTAACGGAAAGAAAGGGGAGCCCCTATGTAGAAAGAGGGTGAGGGTGAAGCTTTTCCCCTACTGCTGAGGACTTGGTCCGGGTACCACCTCGGTCCCTGTGCGTGGCTACCACATGTCCCAGGTGAGGGAGCGTAGAGAGCAGCTGGTAGGCCTTTTTTTCGGTACAGCACATACTTTCTCAAAGGAAAATATTATTGAGTTGATCTGACACTGAGGATTTGATAGAGATTCAGTAAATTAATAGATTAGTAAAAACAAGGCATAATTTGGGTGGAATTTCTCTATTAAACACTCCTGCGCATCTGAAGGCTTCTTTAGTCTGTGTTCCTATATGAACCTTACCCATACTTTGACTTTGTATGAGTGTTTGAGTGTGAAGTTTTTAAGGGGAAAAGACTTTTACTTTTTTTTTTTTTTTT
>NW_009645027.1:0-1177 GCF_000690535.1 Cariama cristata | reverse complement strand
AAGGTGAAATCCTACAAGAGACAAGCTGAAGAGGCTGTAAGTATTGATTGCAGTGGTAATAAACACCACTTTCTGAGGAGGAACACAAATATGGGAAATGAATGTGAGTTTTATGGAAAGCATAGAAACTGGTGAACAGCGATGGACTTCAAGTGCAGGGAAAGAAAGGTCAGTCATCTGGGAATGGTCTAGTGTGTGCCTCCTTGTAAAGCCTGTAAGGAGTCGTTGCCCATAAGAAATTTAACGACTCTAGGAACATGATCCTGAGAGTAAGGTTGATATAGCTCTCTTTTGGCCATGCCCCTGTCAGGGATAAACTAAGGGATGTCCTGCAACCTTTCTTATACAGGAGGACAGACTGACAGACATGGCTCACAACCAGCCCCTCAACTGATAATTTTTTGAGTCAGGGTCCTTCCTACATAGGCCAGAATAGACATGTTTTGCTATCCTAACATGAGTGAATGATTTGTGAGAGGGACATGGATGGGTTCTGACTCATCTCCTCAAAGTTCTTCACCTTATGTCAGAGAGTGCAGATCTAGGACAGTGAGCCGCAATAAAAGACAGAGATGCTTAGCTCATGTGCTGAACTGGAAATCACTTTCAATTGCTTCTGTAAAACAACATTCTTCATAACACAAAGTGATGATATATGTGACTGCTGACAGGGGCTGGAAGAGAAGGGTGGATTGTGGGGAGTGTTGTATGGCTACAGAAGAAGCAGGAGATGGGCAGTTACCTGACAGTGCTGTCATAGCAGACGTGGAGAAAGAAGGAGAAGCTATACTCATCTAGAGGGGAGTGGCAGGAGGGGGCAGGGACTTCCTCCCTGAGGATGCCATATAAAGTCACCTTTGGGGAGTACGCATGCTCTTTCTTGGTGCTGCTGCTTCTTTAGCCCTGAACTCTGAGGGTAAAGAATAACAAACTGCAGCCCAAACAGCTTTTTCTCAATATCCAAACCCAGAAACTGCTGTGCTGTCCATCCCCCTTTGCACATTCCAGAGGGCAGAACTGGGATGAGAATGCAAAAGCTGTCTTAGTTGGTTTGGATGGGATACTCTAAACAAGGGAGGATGAGGAGGTCTGTGTGAGGCTTCTGGGTCAGCAGTGGCAGGTGGGAGCTAAGAGGTCTGTGCTTTCCGCTGGGGAACAGCTACAGCGCTGCAAGGCC
>NW_009645026.1:0-1171 GCF_000690535.1 Cariama cristata | reverse complement strand
CGCCGCAAGGCCAGCAGGGTGTTGCAAAGGGGAGCAGGCCTCGGTGTCGTGGCGTGATGACGTCACCACAGCGACGCCAAGCGGCATGCTGGGAAGTGTAGGCCGGGGGAGGCGGTTCCCTATTTTCTTTCCCTTTGTGATTATAATAATTTTTGTGCTGCTGTTTGTCCTTTAGACTCTGTGAGCTACTAGCAACTCCAGACTGAAATAGTCTGCCTCTAATTGTACTCTACCTTCTTACACACCATCTCACAGCTCTTGCCACAACTTGCTTTTCTCAGCTGCCTGAACAGGTGTGCATTGGAGCAGCAGAGCTCCAGCAGTGATGGAGTATCACATAAGAAATCGTTGATGGTTTTGGAGCCAGAGAACGACAACGTGAACATGAAAGATTTGTGCACCAGTGAGGTCAGACCCCCGCTGAGATAAGCCCCAGCTACCATGGAGGTGCAGTCCATGCAGGACATGGCAACAAAGAAGAGGATGACATGGCCACGTAACAGTCATAGGCCATTGCAGCCAAAATGAGGCACTCCACATCAGCAAAGGCAGCAAAGAGTAACATCTGTGTTGCACAGCCAGTTAAAGAAATGGTCTTCTGCTGTGCTAACAGATTCACCAGCATCTTGGGAGCAATGGCAGATGAACAGATAAGGTCTAAGAAAGATAAATTGCTTAGGAAATAGCACATGGGGGTATGAAGGCAGGTATTGAGCTGGATGAGCACAATGAGGCCAGCATTTCCCACCAAAGCGGTGGTGTAGATGAGTAGGAAGAGCCCAAGCAAAGGTACCTCCACCTCCAGATGGATGGTACAAACCAAGAGAATGAACGCAGGCAGTGTGGTGCAGTTTTCTTCAGGCGTTTCATTACCTTGTGTTTGGCTTTGTACACGTAAGATTTTCCCAGGGATCAGTCAGTCCTAGTGGGTAAGCAACACACAAACACATTACATCCTTCACAAGACAGAAGTAGTGGAAATGTAAGCGTCTCACCCGGTATCGGAGGAGGAAACCAGTGGCTTAGATGATGCCCATTGAAAGGAAAGCTCAGGAGGACATTCAAAGAGAGTTTTACAAGCACCCTTTATATGTGGAATTCCTTCCTGTGTATTCCTTTCATGTATATGAAAGAGGACCTCAGATGGGATTTTATTTATTTTTATTTATTA
>NW_009645025.1:0-1182 GCF_000690535.1 Cariama cristata | reverse complement strand
AAAAAAAGAAAAAAAAAAGAAAAAAGAGAGAAGGAAAAGCTGGGAATCCTTACTGCAGGATCTGTACCCAACCCATCCCCAGTACAAACACACAGACTGTGAGCATGTGAGGGGAGAGAGGTTGAGATGGGCATGCAGATGGCAAGGCATGAGATGAATTGAAATATCTGTAAGGTAATCAGATAAAACAGTATTTAGAGCCTCTAGCAGTTGAATGGCATGTTCCTTCTGGCCAAAGAACAAACCTCTACTCTTAGGAAATACATCAAGGAGTCTTCAATGACCTATAATACCCTTGACTTTTAATGTAGGCTCCAAGATAGAAATTAAAGCAGATGGAGCTCTCCTTCCGTGACTAAGGAAGACACATGTTTGGAGTTCACAAGGAGCTGGACAAGTCGGACAGTTCACTCAAGGTCTGAGTTTAACCAAGTCAAATTGTTTGACAGGAGCTTTGGCATAAAACATCAAATGGCACAAACTGACTCATGCCAGATCTTGTGAAACATAAGGTTTCCCACAGGATGGTACATCTTCTGTTAGGGTTTACTTCGTGGTTCCAAGGAGGCAGTCTATCTCAAACCATCAACTTGCTTCAGGCAAAACAGTATTAAGGGAAGGCAGCACACTAATAAAAATCATGTGTTGCCTGTTACCCCTAATTTGAGCCACAGCATAGAGCCCATTTCCACAGCAGGGAGGAGTTCAGATGTCTGCCTGAATAACTTTTCCTTTCTTTCCCCAGAAAACTTCTCTCTAGCACTATTCTCAAGTCCCAGCTATGCAAAAATAGAAGAGCAAGAGACTGCATCTGCTTAGATTCTCCAGATGCACAAGGAAAAACTAAACAGTTTTTCAGAAAAAACCAACCACCAGCTCAGAAGTCTAACAATGCATCTAAATGGATCCCTGCAGTGGAGTTCATTCATTTGCTATCAAATGCCAAGTTCAAGCGCACTAGAAGGAGTCATGGATCCTTTGACTTCTTCATCGCATATGAGAAAACTCTCTGATACTGTTCATTGCATGTTGCCACGTAAACAAGAGAAAAGTCCTTCCCTGCTTACAGCATAGCAACAATACTTCTTCACCTCATGAGGTATTTGGCCAAGAAGAAGGGTTGTGGTGAGGACAGAGGATGCACTCACTACTTCCACATGCAGAAGAGACTGTTGCTTTTTT
>NW_009645024.1:0-1177 GCF_000690535.1 Cariama cristata | reverse complement strand
TGGCCCTGTTAGAACTTGGCCCTGTTTGGCCCATCTAGGCCTTAGCCCAGTTAGGACTTGACCCGGTTGAGCCCAGTCTGGTTTAGTTTGACCCGATTCATCCGAACCTGGTTAAACCCAGCCCAAGTTTGTCCTGACTCAACCTGGTTTGGCCCCGGTTGGCTCAGATCAGCCCAGTTCACCCCAGTTTAGCTCTACTGGGCCAAACTGGGCTCTGTCTGTCTTGGCCCAGTTCAGCTGGACCTGGTTCTAGCCTGTTTGAGTTTGATCTGGCCCTGCTGACCCAGGCCTAGTCCAGTATGGCCCAGTTCAACCCGGCCCAGTTCAACCTGGCCCAGTTCAGTTCAACTCCATCCAGCTTGCTTGGACCTGGCCTGGTTCAGCCCCAGCCTGCGCTGGTTTGGCCCAGTTAAGCCCCATCCCAACCCAGTTTGGTCTGGTTTGGCCCCAATCTGACCAGTTTGGCCCAGTTTGACCTCAACCCAACCCAGTCCGGTCCAGCCCTGGCCCAGTTAACCCCAACTCAACCCAGCCCAGCCCAGTTTGATCCCGGTCCAACCCATCCCGGCCCAGTTGGGCCCCGTCGCGACCCGGCCTGGTTCGGCCCTGGCCCAGTTAGACCCAGATCCGGGCTCACTTTCCCTCCCCCCCTCCCCGGGCAGCTCCTGAAGCCGCTGATGGAGAAGCGTCGTCGCGACCGCATGAACCGCAGCCTCGACCGCCTCCGCCTGCTGCTGCTCACGGCCACCCGTGACGAGGTGAGGCTCTGTCGCGACTATCGCGCCTGTGTTGTGACTATCGCAGCGCTATTGCGGCTCTATCACAGCTCTGTCGCAACTCTCAGTTCTATCGCGGCTCTGTTGCGGTGCTCTCGTGACGATCGCGGCTCTGTTGCGACTATCATGACTCCATCGTGAATATTTGGGCTCTGTATGGGCTCTGCTGTGACTGTCACAGCTCTGTCATGGCTCTATCGCGATACTATCATGGCTCTGTCTTGGCTTTAGCTTGACTATTGCAGCTCTATAATGACCTTCGGGGCTCTGTCAAGGCTCTCTTGTGGCACTATCATGATTGTTGCAACTATTGTGACAATTCTCTCTCTGTCGTGGCTTTCAGAGCCCTGGCTAGGCTCTGTCGTGACTATCAGGGCTCTGTCGTTACTATCGCATCGCTG
>NW_009645023.1:0-1153 GCF_000690535.1 Cariama cristata | reverse complement strand
AGTCTCTGACCACTGATGGCAGAACAGAAAATCCCCATGGGAACGCTCTTCACTTCTGCCTAACTGATCTAACAGGGAGTGAGGCGTGCTGGCTTCCTATCTCTGCTATGGCAGCAGTAGAACCAGACCAAGATAAGCACAGCAGGAAAAAGTTCAAAATTCTGCATTCTACCTGAGAATGCATGAACTAATAAATCATCTGGGCACACAGACCCTTCTAACCACCTTTGTAAAATGCGAGAGCTCTCTCAGATACTCTTTTTCTTACTCCAGACAAAAAAAAATAATTATTACCTAATAAATAAACGGGGAATAAATTTTACATATTTTATCATAAAGCATCCGAAGAAATGCTCTTATTTTTTTGAAGTTTTGAGAACTCACCTGTTCCTAGATTTATTTTCAGTAAGTATTTGTTTGGAGCCTTAATACAGGCTTGGCAATTCCAATTTCAATGCTTGAATTTTATTTCACCCAAGTCAGAACTTTGGGGCTGAAATTATTTTAGTATTGTACTGAAGAATGACAAATGCATACAACAAACTAAATAATGGTAGAATATTAAAAGGTCACAAAGCCTGCCCTTTTCTTTCAGTTGACAACTTCATTCGCAGAATTCATTCATTTCCCACTGCCTTTCTGTTACCGTTATATTTAATAGGTAAATGTCCCACAGGTTCAACGTTTTCCAAGACTGTAGGTCACCTACAGTTTTTCAGAATTGTTACTTCACTGTTCTTCTTTTTAACAAAATCTCCTAACTCTATTTCCATTCCTAATTATGATGTCTTAGTGGAACTTGCTCAGTAAATTTGCTCTTATCTTAGTGACAGAGTATGCTTAAAGCGCCAAACTCACAGTTCTGAAAGGTCATTTAAAGTTACTCTCCTAAATGTTTGAAGAGCTAGACTACACCAATGAAAACTTCTTATTTTCTAAGCTGACCTAAAAATTAAGTCTCTGGTTAGCTCATGTTAGATGTTCCAAGTACTCAGAGTATGAAGAGAAACCAAGGTACAGGATACAACGTTTTTCCCAGTCTTACAGAACAGACGCAAATAATCACGGCCATATTGTTCCTTCTCATTAGAGTCCTCTGCTGACATACCTTCAGTAAAGTGCAGACATGGCCTCTGCAGACTCTGAGATGGCT
>NW_009645022.1:0-1178 GCF_000690535.1 Cariama cristata | reverse complement strand
TATATATATTTGTTTGTGGTTTTTTGATTTTTAAATCTTGGAGTATAGTTATCCTGGCCGAAAATATACTGTCTCAGAATTACGTTTGACTCTCCTTTTTGTCTCCACAAGCAAATAAATAGTCATATAATGTGCAGTATAACCCAAACACCTGTTCTTTTCTTAAACCACTTTCTTAGAATACAGGATAGGTTTTGAATTGAATGGGACATAAACTTGTAAGTGCGTATGGTAAAATTAAAGTAATTGTTAGAAAATGTATAGCAACATTGTTAGCAGTTGTAGTGTAAGTTATGAAAACTGCAGTACTAAAATAGACTAAATGGGGGGGGAGGCAAATTTAGGCCATCCTGCGGCTTCTGTCTCTTGAACGTAATTGGATTGCTGTCTCTTGTGTCCTGCAGGAACAATTTTCCAGTCTGGAGATAAAGAGGAGGTGGAGATCCGTGGCTGTTCTATTTGGTGTTGTGCATTGATTTGTAAGCACCTGCTGGAGCTCTACGAGAAGAAGGGTCAGGACATGCGTGAAAAGATCAATGCGGTTTTACTCGATTATTATCTTTGGGATTATGCCAGGGATCATAGGGAAGAGATGAAAGATATTCCATTTCATCGAGTACGGTGTATATATTACTAAGTCCAGTCTGATAGCTGTTGTATTGATGCATTATCTTTTGAACTGCAAGTA
Source organism: Cariama cristata (assembly GCF_000690535.1). Taxonomy (NCBI): domain Eukaryota; kingdom Metazoa; phylum Chordata; class Aves; order Cariamiformes; family Cariamidae; genus Cariama; species Cariama cristata. Next base: position 490 of record NW_009645022.1, on the reverse strand, counting down.
TTCCTTTCATACGGTGGTTTCTAATATACTGATTTGGAACTGGCTAAACAAAATGCTTATTTTCTGATGATGTATTAACAACTTGGTTTTTTTCTCTGAATCTTTCAGTTGCCATGACTACAATTAAATAGTGTAAACTTTGCTGGACAATCCATGTTAATACAGGGTTTATTACTCCTGCTTTGAGTTCTGTATTTGTGTATGTACATGTATTTGCGCACATATATATGTGCGTATGGACCTACCTGTGTGTATCGTGGCCGTCCAGGCAGGTGTACAGTGCCAGCAAGTACCTTGTCACACCTGCACCGAGACGGTCTGTTGCTATTGTTCAGCAAACACCTCTCACGACCGCGCTTTCATTCATTAAATAAACAGTGCAGTGACATAAATGGCGTGGAGTACATCTGCGTTTTCACGGGAGTGTGCAGAGCGTGACCGAACGCTGGCGTGAGCCGCCTGCCGGCCCGCCCCTTCACCGCCCTCCTCC
>NW_009645021.1:0-1175 GCF_000690535.1 Cariama cristata | reverse complement strand
TGGTAGATAACAGCCAAATTACCAAGGTCTCTAGCGGAGAAGTTTTTACTAGTATGCACAGCCTGCAGCAGCTGCTGGCAGCAACGCCATGAATAAACCCGATCCTGACACCTTTTGTGGTTCCTTTCAGTGTGGGAGATGCTGTTTGTACCATCTCTGCGGCCACCTGTTTCCCTGAGCCTTTCATCGGTGAAGGCAAACGTTTGGGTTACGTCCACAGGAATTTTGCTGGGAACAGGTTTTCAGATCATGTCGCTTTGCTCTCCGTCTTCCAAGCGTGGGATGATGCAAGGTATGTTGTCTCGGCACAGAATTTGATGAGACGTTGCGGGTAACGCAGGGTGAGCAGTTTTGTGACCGGACCAGATATGTCAATAGACTGTGGCACTTTTCCTTTTCTTGAACAGACTTCTAATTCCCTCTGTTTGTTTTTTAGAATGGGTGGTGAAGAAGCAGAAAAAAGATTTTGTGAACACAAAAGACTCAGCATGGCTACTCTTAGAATGACTTGGGAAGCAAAAGTCCAGCTGAAAGATATACTTGTTAATTCTGGCTTCCCTGAAGGTGATTCTGCTTCGACACAGTAATTTAATGATTGCATTTTTCATTCAGAGATGAGAAAGAAATAAACAAGATAATCGATGATGAACACCCAGGCACAGAGGCCTATAGTGGATTTGCCAGAAAGCTGTTCTGCTTTTACAGCTGCGTTCAGATGAACATTTAGTGCTGTCTCATTCTCTCGTGGTTGTCTAAACCAGAGAAGTTGTGATGGCTGTGGTGCAACACAGAGAGATTTTGGAGGATGAGGTTAGGGCTACAGGATTAAAAAATCTATTAAGCAATTGTCCTTAGAGAATTACCTCCCTGATTTTCTTTCTCCTTCACTTGTTGCATCTCCAAAATGTGCTGTGCTGTGCTTCCCCCCTTCTTTTCATTAGCCTTAGCGGAGAGTCTTTGCGATCTAAACAGTGTGCTATGTGCCCTGTGATTTTCTGGGTTTGTGCCGCAGAAGGGATGTGCAGTACTGTGGCATATTATTCAGTTTTCTAAGGAAAAAAAAAATAAATTCTTAACGTTGACCAGGTTCTAAATTTGCCTCATGTTCCTGAGGAGTTTGCTCAGTTAAATGGCATGGCTGGCTGGATTCAGCAGATGTTCATCTCCCCCTCCTT
>NW_009645020.1:0-1168 GCF_000690535.1 Cariama cristata | reverse complement strand
AAAAGCCCAAAGGAGCATATATCTACTCGTTTTAAAGTCAATTGAGATTTTTAAGCCAAGAGGGGAATACCTCCAACATATGGTCCCTTTTCAACACATATGGTGGGATTATCAGAAAAGCATGGTGTTTTATTATAATATAAAAAGTCAGTGCTCAAATTCTATGAAAAATAAAAGTACATTTCCTTAACAACCTGCTCCTCTAGTTTCATCCCACAGCTAAGGCAATTTATGTCAGTTTGTTATCTGTGTACAGATACCTTGACTTTGTATTTACTACTGAAGTGCCTTGAAACTTGTCATGTGTAATTAATAGTACAGGCAAAGTGCAGTTCATCAAAGAATTTAAGGATACTTCAACCGTGGGTAATCTTCACCAGGGTACCTCCTTTCCTTCATAAGAACATAATGAAATCCTTGAAGTTGTCTCACTTCAGAGCTAAAAGATAAGCCTAGGATGGGACTAAGTGCATGTTTGCATGGAATGATGAAGACAGACCCTTAAATTTTTTGCTGTCATGAAAACTGACCAGCTGTAAGTCATCTCCACTCAAGGAGCAACTTCTATAGCAGAAAATAAAATACATTTGCTCAAGCTCAGGATCATACCCGTAAACTAGAAGACTTCCACTCCTGAGCTGCCTCACTTCCAGCCAGCTTAGACTAGCAGCAGAATACTGGAAGATGTGTATTTGGGATGTCTGTTTTCATCCAGCCATGCATGTTCACCTTTACATATTTCATTACTCATCTTTTTGTTCATTTTATGTAACTTCAGATGTCTACAATGTATGTATCCATATCTGAGGAGGTTATCTAGACTCTCCCTATAGTGAATGGAGAGAAGTTGTCACCTCCAGGGTTCAGTTCATTTGAGCTGCATCTGAGCTAGAGTCTGTACCTTAAAGTGACATGTATCTCATTCTTTGACTACAAAGGGACTCTGAGATATCTAGCTAAGATGTATGCATTTAAACATCAGTGTCAGATGACTGAATTGTATTCTTGATCCCTGGATCAAGAAGGCCTTGTGTTAGATTTCTCAGATGAAGGGAAAGTTTGATGTACTGTGAGAGGCTAGTCCCTTTGCATGGGATCAGAAACATCAGCTTGCTGAGCAGGCAACTGCCTATAACTAGCCAACAGGGAACTGATGATGGCAAATCTC
>NW_009645019.1:0-1165 GCF_000690535.1 Cariama cristata | reverse complement strand
ATCCTGCGTTGTCTGGAGGCCGTTTCGGCTGGGCCACCCCACCCAGCACTGATGTAATGCACCCCGGCCGGCTGTGTTTGTCAAGATCGCTAAGGCGTGCGTGTGTCTGGCCTTCCCAAGCCAGGACAGCAAAGCTGCTCTGCGACGAGGAGGGAGGGGACATTGACGATGCAGGGAAATTTGAAGGCTCTGAGCTCCTGCTTGTATGCTGTGTATCCTTGGGACTCCCACCCTGCTCTTGGCCTCCACATTCTCCATCCTTGTAGGGTCATCTCAGTGTACAACCAATCCCATGTGCAAGGACTGCCCAAGGGTTGCCCCCAGATGGAGCTGGGAGACTCATGGACCTTCCACTGCTGTCACCCGGCTTGCTATCAGGAGTGGAATGGGGGACCTGCAAGGGAGACCAGAAATGGTGTCACTGATGGAAAACTGTGAGGACCACTGGCATCAAGTCTACTGGCCAGGTGGCTTGTACCTTCACCGATGGGAATGTGGGGGATGCATCAGCACAGCCAGGTTGGTCATATTAATTTTGCCCCTTCCTAAGCAGCACAGCACAGATGACTGTTTCACACCTGAACTGCCCACTGACTGAGGTGTCAGTGTCGATTCATAAGGGATCCCACACTCCTGACTCCTGTGTCCCACTTAAATACCTACAGCTTTATGGGATGATTCCATACCAGGACACTAGCAAACAAGGCAATTTGGATTTGCCTGTATTTTTATCCACCTTTGATCAAGGCTGCTCCATGCTGTAAAATAATACCTTTGTAATCCACAAGGAAAAGAAACAACATCCCTATATCTGCTTTTTCTGGCTTCCTCCATAGCTTTATCTGACAGATACCCACAGCGCGGCCAAAACGAGGGGTTCTGTGCTGCCTTCTGCTCCAGGCATTTTGTCCTCCATTTCACTGGGAAATCTGGGGGTTCTGGCTAGCCAAATGCCCACCTCTATCCATTGTTTTTGCTTCATGCCAAATTGTGTTTCAAAGCTCTCCGTTAGCCCCAGACAGCAGTCATAAATACCCCAAAGACTTCACAGGCTGCCCTCAACATCTGTCTGAGTATCCATACCTGGATATGTACACCGGTGGAGCATCTCTCTCTCTTGACCTGCGATACTAATTGAGGCAACCCCATCACCACCTCCTTAGAC
>NW_009645018.1:0-1167 GCF_000690535.1 Cariama cristata | reverse complement strand
GCCGAGAAGCTCCTGGGCTCTCTTGACATTGACCACAACCAGTACAAGTTTGGACACACCAAGGTGAGGTCACATGGTCTCCTCATGGTCCCACCATCCATGTGGACCCCATGGTCCCACCACCCATGAGGTCACGTGGATCTCCTGCTCCCACCATCCCCATCTCCACCTGCTCATCTGAGCTCCCTCCATCCACCCCACCAAACCCCACACCCAGCAGCACTGACCTTCATCTCCCCTCTAAGGTCTTCTTCAAGGCTGGGCTGCTGGGGTTGCTGGAGGAGATGCGAGATGAGCGCCTGGCCCGGATCATGACCCGTTTGCAGGCTCAAGTCCGTGGTTTCCTCTCCCGGCAGGAATTCAAGAAGATCCTGGAGCGCAGGTGGGGCGGTGGGGTGGAGGTGATGGCGGAGTCCAGGTTGGGTGGAGACCCTTGGTGACCCACATCTTACCGTACCCCATCCAGGGACTCGCTTTTGGTGATCCAGTGGAATGTCAGGGCCTTCATGGGGGTGAAGAACTGGCCTTGGATGAAGCTCTACTTCAAGATCAAGCCCTTGCTGAAGAGCGCCGAGACGGAGAAGGAGATGCAGGTGGGACGGGGATGGAGGGTGGGGCGGGAGGATGGAGAGATACATAGGGAGAAGAAAGAAGACATGGGACTTCCCGGGGACCTTCATGGCTCCCACAGACCATGAAGGAGGAGTTTGGGCGGCTGAAGGAAGCCCTGGAGAAGTCAGAGGCCCGGCGGAAGGAGCTGGAGGAGAAGATGGTCTCCATGCTGCAGGAGAAGAACGACCTTCAGCTCCAAGTGCAGGCCGTGAGTGAGATCCCCGCCCCAAAATCATGTCAAGGGGGTGACCTCCACCCCCCACCACACTCGGGGTCACCCCATGTCACCTGCTGCCCCGACACAGGAGCAGGACAACCTCGCCGACGCCGAGGAGCGCTGCGACCAGCTGATCAAGAACAAGATCCAGCTGGAGGCCAAGGTGAAGGAGCTGACAGAGCGGCTGGAGGAGGAGGAGGAGATGAACGCCGAGCTGACGGCCAAGAAGAGGAAGCTGGAGGACGAATGCTCGGAGCTGAAGAAGGACATTGATGACCTGGAGTTGTCTTTGGCCAAGGTGGAGAAGGAGAAACACGCCACTGAGAACAAGGTGAGGG
>NW_009645017.1:0-1167 GCF_000690535.1 Cariama cristata | reverse complement strand
AGGAAGGTGGAAAACTCAAGACAGCGACGCATCAGAAATGTGAACGTCAAGAACCTTTTCCCTTGATACAACATTTATTTTTATTCTTCCAACCTAATGATATAGGACTCAGCCATTCCTTTTATTCTTTCAGAACCTTGCTGTTTCAGAAATGCCCAAAAGATGGCTACTGAAAGTAGCAACATTGAAATGGGGTCTTTTCCCCTATAGAGTGTTATTACACAGCAGGTCGTATGCAGAATTGTCGTCATGTAAGAGAACAAAAACAGGGAAATGGGAGTAATGTGGGTCTGAAACGAGATATTTGTCCTTTTCCATAAAACCCTTGCTAGTTTGAGTAACATTGTCACTGAAGTCAGCCATTTGCTCTTGAGCTGTCAGTATTAGACAATAATGAAAGTATTTTGTTAATATAGTCATTAAGAACTAATAAGTGGGAGAGGATCTTTAAAACAGAGCAAAGAAATAGGAGAAAAATGTTTTCTCTTACTTCACTTTCAGGAATAAGAAAGTAACAAATTGGGTTAGGGCTGCATTAAAGTAGTCTTTGTCTCAACATAAATACAACTGAAGATAGTTCCCTTATGTATGACAACACATTTATTACATACCTCGAGATTTAATGGAACTAAAAACTAGTAACCAAAATGTGCTTTATAGTTGTAATCTTTTTTCAAGGAGGAGAAAAATTAATAGCGTGCCTCTGCAACTCTTAACTGTGAAGGGTACCACTGATCATTGAACTTCCTTAAGTTCTGTGCTATGGAATTATTTTAATAATTGTGATTTTAAAAGCTGAAAGTGGTGTTATAAGTAGGTGAACATGAATTCATTTCCAATTGCTATGGCAGTTAATGTGGTGTAGAGTACCTAAAGCAGCATTGTGCATTTAGCACAGTCACATTTGGTCAGTGTTCAGTATTTTGAGTTGTTATATTCTCAGCGTGTGGGAAAAGTTGCTTTATCTTGTCTTGACAGTTTCACTGAGTTACCTATTAGTAAGAGGAAAGACTAACATTGACCTTGGTAGAAGACTTCTGTGCTAGTTACTGAAAGTAGAACGTGATTCAGCTCAAGAAATAGACTGTTTAAGCACTGTATAAGTTATGAAGCAGGATGATGTGCGATCAAAAGTGCATTTCTTCAGTGTTTATTGCAGTTTTTTTT
>NW_009645016.1:0-1160 GCF_000690535.1 Cariama cristata | reverse complement strand
AGGTTGGAAGGGACCTCAAAAGATCATCTCATCCAACCTGGTCTGTTTCCAGAGTAGCCAATATTAAAAAGGCCATTTAATAAAGCAAAAGAAGAGATACTGAAAGACGAAGATGCATTTAAGATATTGAACAAACTGCCCTTTGAGCAAACTGCTCAGTAACTCATTCCTGTCTACATCTTCATCCATTAAATCAGAAGCAAATGCCTCCTGCAAAGATAGACTTTAGTCAGACTAGCCTCAGTGAAAAGGGGAAATTGTTGAAATCCATGTTGTGACATACAGAAAGATGCAAAGATTTTAAGGGTTCCTTCTTGCCTTAAGGTGCTGCAATATCAAGAGCCAGTAATCCATATGAGATGCAGGTGGTGAGCGATGAGCACGATGCAGCATTTCAATTCCCCTCCTCCTCAGTGCTTGTCCTGCTATGACCAGAGAGCTGAGAAGGGTTTAGATCCCTCTTAACCTTCCTGGCTGCTCTCAGTGCTTCGTTCATCTACTGGTTTTGACAAGACGAGTGGAGCTGGGCTCAGCCCATGGAGGGCTATGATCATGCTTTACCGACTCCTGACAATTTTGGAAGACATTAATGTGGTTAGCAGTTCTCAGTTAGGTGTGTGAGTCATAGGTGATGGACTGCCTGGGTATGTTTTTAATTAGCAACAAGGCTGGATTTAAGAAAAAGGCTGTAGCTGCTGGGCCTAGGTCCGGTTGGGTGGTAAGCTAGGAGCAGACTAGCAAACAAAGAGCTGTGCCACACCTTTAGCTCCTCACATATGCTCTCCACCTGGTCCATTTGGAGATGTGAGACAGATCTATGTAGCCACCTCGCTGCTCCTGGCAAGCTCGGTGGCGTTGGCTCAGTGGACTGAGGCGTTCAGAAAGGCTATCAGCACAATACTGGCTTTCTTCAGTTTTACAGACTTGGACTCTGAGCAGCGTCAGCTGCTCTCGGTCATGGCTTGGTCTGATGCATTGCTACCTGAAAAATGAAGAGGTGGAGGATTTCTTGAACATTGCAACAAGCTTCCCTTTGAGGGGAAATCTGGAGACCAGCTGGACCTAAAAGCTAATTCGTGTGTGTTGTACGAAACACTAGGTTTGGGCTTTCTGGCAGGGAAAGCAGTACTGCTAAGATTCAAGAAGGAAACCTAGAATAT
>NW_009645015.1:0-1153 GCF_000690535.1 Cariama cristata | reverse complement strand
GTGTGGTGCTTAGCTGCCTACCAGGGTTATCCCACATCATACAGCTGTGTATGTAACTTCACTTGCAGCTATGGCATTTTAGATAGTATCTAGGTATCAATTAAAAATATAGCTAGAACAAAGGCATTGCTTAGTCTACGGAGTAACATTTTTGTTTTCATATACATTTTTCCATCTTTTGACCTTTCTTAAATAAAACGTATTGTTGTCTGAACTTATGATTAGAAGTAGGGTTTTTTTGTTAAATTAGAAATAAAGTTTTTTTTAAAAAGCAACAGCTGCTTTAGAGAATGCAGGAGGGGATCATCTCATTCACATTTAGATATCTGTGCTATGAATCCATCTAAATGCTTTTTATAATCAGTGGAGACAAAATACTATCTCTGAGATTAAAGCTGTCTATTGGAGACTGAAACCAGAAACCATGCTACTATCTTAAATGTATACACATCTTAGACGTGTACATCTGAGAGCTGTCCTCACCCTCAGATTCTTTGCTCTGTGTAAAGAGCTGAGTATAAACATGATCAGAGTAATTATCTGGTCAGACTCACTTTTTCATTGTTTTGAAAAGCTACCCAGAACTGACTTGGCTTAGCTCAACTTGGAAAATTAGCATTTATACTTGTGTCCATACAACTAGGATATGCATAATCAATGCTGAATTCATTAGATGTAGCTAAAATAACTCATAAAGATGTATTAACACTTTATAGAAAAAAATGTTTGTGTAACTGTCATAATGGAACAAAACCAGAAATGCCAGTGTTTACACGTGAGATACAAGACTATAAAATAAATGTCTGATGGTCATTTGCCTTACCATTTCAAAAAGAATGGAATTTAAAGTTTCTGGTCCTGAACATTTTTTAATCAACAGTAGGCACTTGATAGGGACTCTGGAGTTAGGCACCGAAACAAATTTCATCCCACCTAATTTAAGACATCTACAACATAGACACAACTGGGTTAAACGCAACAGGTTTCGTTTGTAGTCAGCGAAGAGAATTAGGTCCATTTTTGGTATTATTTTTCTGTATTATTTGAGATGCGATTGATGAGATTAATGATTATTAGACATAGGGAAGCCAAGCAACTGGGATCCCTTCCTAGGGAAAGGCCATTGACAAGGTGATTGGAAAAGGGACACAAG
>NW_009645014.1:0-1150 GCF_000690535.1 Cariama cristata | reverse complement strand
CCCCTCTCTCCTTTTTGTTGATGAGTCCAGTGGTCAAGAGCTATTCATTCCACATGGTCAGAGACCATTTCCACAGCAGAAATCCAGATATTTTGTCATCTCTACTAGCTCTCTAACTTGAGTCCCTGCTTTCCACTCTACCTTGCTCCATCTCAACAGCCACAAGAGGCTGTTAGGAGTCTCCCAAGACCCCTGGTATTGAGTGGTGAACAAGCTCATCCCACATTAAAGAGGAAAAACTAAGTTCCACTGAATTAAAAGGAAGATTTGCTATCAACTTCAGTAGAAAGAGAATTTAATTTGATTTCTTAGGTACTGTTGCTTGCAGAAAAAAATCAGGAAAACAACACGGGAAATAAAGCCAGCACCAGTGACGCTGAGCTGGTAAGACTGTCCTGTGTAAACACTCTCTTTCCCCCCCAGAAGAAGCAAGTCAAATAATTTTAAAGTGTATTTACAGGAAGATCTTAAAAGCAGGGCCTTTTGAAAAGTGAGCTCTCAAAGTCCTTGCTTCAACCCTTTCAAACTATCATATTGAAACCAGATTGCTCAGAAAGCAAACGAGCGGGCCGTTTTTGCCACCGTTTTACAGACTGCTATGCAGGAGCTCAATAGCATCTAGGAGGTTAAAAACATGTTTTCCATACACTTCTCTGCAACAACAATGAGGGCAGTGCAGAGCTAACCCAGGGCTGAACAGCAAAACAGTCATATCTGCAAACGTGCACATTCTTGGCTATAGCTGTTTACAGGTTTGTGATTCATAATTAATACCCCCAATGAAAACAACTACTCGTGTCTGAAAGCCCTAAAGCCACAACGAGCTAATTACTAATAAAAGCTCTACAGTCTCAGTTAAGCTGTGGGAACATAACCAGGCACAGCAAATAGTGCAATGGTGAGCAAAGCTTAAACGTTCCGGCTACTTTTTGATAAAGCAGCTACAGTTCTGCTTCTTCCCCTTTCCCTTCCCCACTAAAATAAAACACCTTGCTCCCCAACACAACACGTGAGAAGGAAGATGAAGAGACAGTCCAAGTAGGAAAAACAAACCAAAACACACACACCACAGCCCCCCTCAGGTTTCTCACGGGGACATTGGGGAGCCTCAGCCATCACCTGTAGCCAGGCTCACAGCAGCAAGCCAAGC
>NW_009645013.1:0-1156 GCF_000690535.1 Cariama cristata | reverse complement strand
AAAAAAAAACCAAACACACCACACACAAAACACTCAGGTCACTGTTTTCCTGTCTTCTACTTATTCACTGCAAGGAAAGCCTAACCCCCTCCTGTTCGGAATTAGTAGTGTTTTGCGGTTACTTTGTCCATTACCTGCATGGGGTTTTTTTCAGTTTCTTTAATAGCTCTAGACAATCACTATTCAGAAAGACTAGAAAGTGCAGACATCATTGAGCAGTTTCCCAAGTGGATTGTGGTTAGGCAACCCAAATTTCCTTATTCACACCTCTACCTACGTGGCATTCAAACGGCAGTGCTGCAATAAGTGCCGCTGCCTTCTACATTTTGACTTTTGGAAAAGACAGCCTCCCTACAGATATCTCTCTTCAAGCTTCCATGTGAGTATGATTTCTACCACCAAAAAAGGAAAGCTGAAAGCATTTAAACACTTCACCTTAATTGCCAACTTGACTTTACCTGTTCGGAACTCTGCTTCCTTTTCTATTGAATCAAAACCTTTCCTTGTTTTACAGGAAGTGTCAGAGGACAAATGGTTTGTTTCCCAGCTGGAAAATCTAGGCTTTTTTATGACAGTGCCACTTAATACATCTAGAAAGAGAACAGATGATGTTTCAGAAAAGACCTTGTGCACGAGGTAAATAGCAGTACCTACCAGCTACTCAAGCAGAAACCACCACCAGAATCACCAATGCTGCAGAGAAGTGGACAACTTCGTTTTAGGATCTGGCATCACACTTACAGGACAGGATAAGACTTCACCAGCAAGTCTCTTCCCTCACAAAAGCGGGCAACTAGCCTGTCTAGTGCTATGCAGATAACTGGAAAACTACCGTATCTCAAAGACAATTTAATTCCTTGGTCCGCTACTCTAACCATTAAAAAAAAAATCTCTTGTCCAGCTTCTTCCCATTCCCTTTTCCACCCCAAGCTTGCAATCTGTTTATGCTCACTTGTTCCTAAGCTAATTTTAGCTGCTCCTTAAAAAAAAAAAGCATAAATACAGAAGATGGAGAAAAGCTAACTACATCCATAGCAGACTTCTCTTCTGCAGCTTCACTAGACTTGCCATACAATTGCTTTTAACCCATGAACACCCTTAGGAACATGGTGAGGTAGGCTGTAGCCTGTATTTTAAGGAAAACTTGAAAAAAAAA
>NW_009645012.1:0-1168 GCF_000690535.1 Cariama cristata | reverse complement strand
ATACCTAAATTGTGCAATCAGCTGTTTCCTCTGATCCAGCTTGGACAAGTGAATCCTGTTGTTTTTATTCATACTCTAATTTTAAGATTCTCACGCTATTTATGTAGAAAGTGTTTCTTTTAACAAGACTCACAAAAGAAGTCGTGAGGCAGTGGCCTAGATTATGTGTCTGCTTTGGCAGACAGCTACGAGCTGCTGAATTCCAGCTGCAGAGGGAAAAAATGTAACTTGCCAAAAATATTAAACTTTCTTTATGGCCAAAAAAATCATTAAATTTGTTTTAGATGAATGCTTGCTTTCCTTTTCTCTCTCTGCTTCTTGAGTTAATGCTCTTAAGCTGGGACGGAAAGATAGCATGAGAGTGACTGCAGAAAAAAAGGAATAACATGCCTTTTTTGTTCTTTCTGACTCACAGTACAAACCAGCCAAATCTGGCAACTGTTGTTCTACTATTCTCCTAAATCATGAGATTTTGGTCTAACAAGGATTCCTGTAAAGTGGTGGAATTTGGCCTTAATTAAGCAGTTGTTTAATTTCAAATACGTGAGAAGTCTCACAAGCAAAAAACCTTTTCTAGACCAGGGTTTTCTGCAAATTTGTGCAGCTTTTCTTCCTCAGCTCAAAACCATTCCTATATTTAGCACAACCTTTGCAACAAGGGAGCCATCTGAATTCTAAGATGACTGATATCAGTATACCTTGTTCTTTTAAGTGGTGAAATCTTCTGCCCTCCAAGTTTTCCATTTCAAAGCAGAATTAGTAGTCAAGTCCTTTACTCCTGAAGGATTCTACCTGATGATTAAGGGAAGCAGGATTTCATCCCCTGTCATACAAAAGAGCTCCTACATACATTAGCTGGCTGCTATATTACACTTCAAATGTAAGAAATAAGTCTCAGCAGTACATGTGCATAAAAAATATTCCTCTGAGAGAACATTACTCACGTCCATAGCCATCCATCCTTTGCAAGACTACAGGTCTTTTCTAGATGTTGTGACATTTTCAATTTTAAAATAAAATAAAATATAAAATATAGACAATGAGTCATATCTAAGCAGACTAACAGGAGAATGGAATAGTTCTCACATAGACTCCCTCTCCCTTTCCCACGAAAGGTTGGACCAGATGGTCTTTGGAGGCCCTTCCAACCTGGGCTATTCTGTGATTC
>NW_009645011.1:0-1167 GCF_000690535.1 Cariama cristata | reverse complement strand
AGATCATTATGTCTCTCCATCACTTAAAATGTGTTTGTAAAGTGAGAATCCTTAAATGAGTAGAACCAGTTTTGTAACCTGGTCAGAGACAAGGGATTGGGGCCAAATCACTTTTCAGGACCTGGCAGGGATACAGAAGCCTTTGGTGAGTCAGTTTAGGGAGACAATCTCCCATGCAGAGTGCATCCAGTACAAGCCATGAAGAGTCCCTTGAAATTGCAGCAACAGATATAACGCTCCTTAATGCAATTATTGCAGGATCCTTCCTCTTATAGGGAGATAAGTCCATATCTGATCCATTCTAGTAGGAACTTCCTTGTTCCTTGCATAAATGAAAAATTGGCTAGGGACTGTCATTGAACAGTACCTCCTTTCTCTAAGTCTCTCTAAGCTATTTTGGTATTCTTATAACTTCCAGAAATCAACCCAAGAACAAAGTGCCTGAAGATTCCTAATTCCATTTTTTTAAAAGGAGATGAAAGGGGTAGGTTTCCAAATGATTTGGAGGAAAACAGGAACTAGGAACACTAAACACAAATTTTAAACTTTAATATGTTCCTTTTTTTAGTTGTTCTCAATTGCTATTCTTACATAAAACTGTGTCTGGCAGGGGCTGCAGCTGTCCCTATTTGTATAAATGCTATAGTGTTCAGGCTATAGCAAAGAATATGAGGCTTGCAGAGAGTATTATAGTTTCTTTTAAATTACTCTCTTCAGTGCTTTCAAACATTGCCTCATGTGAGAAGGGATATACTCTGCATTTAGCAAATACAAATTCAAAACATTAAGCAGACCCACAATGAAGGGCCTTTCAGATCAGACCATTATTTATGTAAGCTGGCTACTAAGAAGCAGAAAGACTGCCATATCATAGCAGCTGGAAGCTGCTTTCCAGCATTGCCTCTTATTTCTCATGACACTTCTTTCACTCAAAGTATATTCCATTGGATAAAGATGTAGGGCTAGGGTTTTGAAGACATGGATCCTATTTTCCAGCCCTCTTGGACTTCTTATGTAGGAAGCCTGTAGGCAAAGTCAATGAAGAGAAAAAGGCCTGACCCTAATAGCTATATTATTATATAATTTTATTTTTTGGCCCCTCAAACTTCCCTTTGTTGCATATGACTAAGGAGAAGCTAAAATCAATCAAAAAAAAAAAAAAAAAGC
>NW_009645010.1:0-1165 GCF_000690535.1 Cariama cristata | reverse complement strand
TTGAAATTGTATTTCTGCTGCCTGCTCTTTCGGTTCAATTGATTTGGACAGTAGAAATAGAGACATCTTTAGAAGTTAAAGACAGTATTTTGTGACTCAGAATTTGTCCTCACATGCTTAGCACTGTGGTGTCCGGATTAGAAACCACCACAAGAGAAATATTGAAGTCCCCAAACCCTCTTTCCCACATTCTCTAAAGTTTAATTGGGTGCATTCACCAAAGTAAAATTCATTGGAGTGCATCTGTATTGGGAAAAAAACCAACAACATAGTGGGATTTTTGGTTTAAGTGCCTTAACAATCTGCCTGTTAAGTATATTTAGTTTGCAAATAGTGTCGTTCGTGCTCTGTGGGCATTTGATTAGGTGCCAAGATTGGGTGAACTGGTTGAATCCTTTCCCCGTGCCCCCAGCTGTAAGAAAGGTCCTACCAGACGGAGAGGGACCTTCCCCAGCCCTGTCCTCCTCCCCTCTCCACGCCTGCCTCCAGGGCAGCCTCCACGCACTCCTTTCGGACAGCAACTTGATGGACAATAACAGGATTACTGTGCCATAAACTGGCTTGTAGTAACATTATTTCTGCAGGCCAAAAGGAGTGAAAAGCAAGAAGTGTTTCATTGCTATGTTGTACGTAGTGGCAGCAGCGTAGGAAAGCTGTTCAAAGGAAGGAGATGATGCTGTTCTTACAGGGTTTTGTTTCACAACAGACGCACCCTGAAAATACTTCTGATGCCATTAGGTGAAGGGAGAGATGTTATTTGGCATTTTATTTTGGTGTTTTAAAAGAAGACCCAGTTCTTAATGCAAACTGGTATTTGCAGCACAATCTAGGATTAATATGTATTACAGGAAAAAAACCCCACATTATTTCTAAAAAGAGGAAAATTTCCCATAAAAGAAATTGAAGTTTTATGTCAGTAATTTTTTAAAAATTACAAGTCTTTTAAGTGGCTTTGAAGACTCCTGTTCCAGAAGGAAGTTTTCTTTTTCTCTTTTTTGTCAGTTAGAGCCAACGCCATACCCCGCAGGCAGGTGCGTTGTGTAAGGAGGAGAGCACAGATCTCGCACCCCTCCAGCTCCATCCCACGCAGCATGCCATCGTGCCCTGCTCCCCCAGGTGTCATCTGAGCATCAGGCATTTTCCCTTCATCCATCCTTCTCCCACC
>NW_009645009.1:0-1159 GCF_000690535.1 Cariama cristata | reverse complement strand
TTTTTTTTGCATAAATACATGCTTTAGATATCTATCAAATTCTTTTCAACCAGACTGCGAAAAGCCAAAACCGATGATTACTTTGTGTATCAAATACAAACTCTCAGAACTTGGGAACAAACTGGCTGCCGTCTTCCTGACAGGATAAAATCATTCACGTTCAATTATATCACTAATAAGAAAAAGAGAACTGATCTTTTTGTCATGGAAGCCTTCCCAAAATTGTATGTTGGGTTTCAGCAGAATAAGTATTTGAAAATCTTAAGTTATTTGTTATCTTGTAACGAAGAGATTTTCTTCCTCTATTCAGACAGTATGAAAACTGAACTGTTAACAGTTGTATACTGAATGCCCATTTTCTCTTCTATGTCTCTAATTGCATTCATGTGAAAAAAAAGATTTTACAAGACAAAAGTATTTGTCAGAGAAAACTGCACTGCTTTCCTGATTTTCAAGGGAAATTGGCCATGTATGAAGAAAACACTGACATATTCATCACAGGTTGACTCACATTCAACTCAAATATGTATTTATCATTAAAAAGAACACATAGAAGTTTACAAACAGGGAACAATGCATTATGCTTTTTCTTCCCATCATCTTTAACATGTTTTATATAATCAGTTTCCTGATTATTTGGGTCATTTAAACTGCAAAGCTTGCTTATAAATTCTACAATATAAACAAGGTTCACAGCAGAAGTTGATACTGAACATGAAAGGTGTGTAAGAAACATAGTACTGGAAAATACAACATGCTTCAATGACATAATCAGGAACTGAATTTGAATTTTTGTCAAGTAACATCATTACGCTCTTTTCATCAGAAGCCTCTTCAAGTCACTTTTTAAAAGCTTTTATATTTTATTTTATGCACATTTTTATATATGTTACACTACACAGAAAAAGATATCACATACTTTTATAAAATTTCTAATGTGTCTGAATTTTTCAGTTGTTTTTTATTGTCCTCCCCTTATTATTTATTCTGCAGGAGAACTGAGATAGAAATGCTACCGCCCATAACCGTTTATTCACACTTCCTCAAATCCCTATCAGATGTCAGCTCTACTCAGTGCAACCACTTTAACTGTTCATCTATGGTTGCCCTTACCTTTGTCTATTCAATGTTGCCCAGGGAGGTGGTAAAGTCACCATCC
>NW_009645008.1:0-1120 GCF_000690535.1 Cariama cristata | reverse complement strand
TGAAACAATGGCAGCTCTAGATAACAAATATAAGATAAGAATTACTGTAGTTGACACTATTCAAAAATTGCAGCTTTATTTTCGCCAGTATTATCCTAGCAAAATTGGAAGCAGCACTTTGGCTTGGATTAAGAATGTAGATGATGAGTACAGGATTACAGCTAGTATCCAGGAAAACCTAGAACAACTCAAGATTCAGATTCAGAAAATTGATGTGAGACGCATTGCAGAAAATTTGAAACAGCAGCTTAAAATGTTTGACGCTAAAGAATTTTTAGAAAAATTGAAGTGTTCATTACCAACTGAAAAAATTAATGAAGTTCTTGAACAAATCAAAGACTTTATTCTAAATTGGATGGAGGAATATGAAGTGTCTGAAAAGATCGGTGCTTTCCGAGGTCATATGCACAAACTGATTGTAAAATATGAAATTGATAAACAGGTATATTTTTTAATGGACAGAATGATAGAACTGCTTAACCAGTACAGAACACAAGAAACTGTCCAGAAACTGACCATCGACCTGAAAAATATTGATGTGCAGTCATGTTTTGATAAAGTTGTTGCTTTTATTGATGATGCTGTCAAGAAAGTGCAAACTTTTGATTATGAAATGATGATAAAGGAAGTCAACAAGTTCCTTGACATGGTTATTAAAAAGCTCAAGTCTTTTGACTATAACCAGTTTGTTGATGACACAAATAAAAAAATCCGAGAAGTGACGCAGAAAATAAATGAGGAACTCAGAAATCTAGAACTTCCACAGAAAGCGGAAGCACTAAAACAGTATATGAGAGATTTTAGAGCTGTGACTTCAAAATACATGGAACAACTAAGAGACACCAGGCTTGCTGCAATAATTAACTGGTTCAGGGAGCTCATAAACTCAACAACGTTTGCGAATCTGAAAGCCAAGGTAAATGAACATCTGGAAGACCTGCGAGAGAGGATTTCTGAAATGGATATTTCCCAGGAATTCCAGTGGTATCTTCAGAAGATAAGTCAATTCTACAATTCTGTTGTCATGTGCATTTCTGACCAGTGGAACGTAGCTTTTAAGAAAATCATTGCTTTGGCTGAAAAGTATGATCTAAAAAAGTGGGCTGAAAATTTAAACGAG
>NW_009645007.1:0-1166 GCF_000690535.1 Cariama cristata | reverse complement strand
TCTACCAAGTATGAAGGTGAGACGGCAGACTGAAACCAAACTCTAATTTTTTTATTATTGTTTTTTTCATAGCTACCTATATGCATAATTATTGGCTTTTAGAGCTACCCTGTTTAAGGGGTACACAAATTACCTGTGTAATCACGTATGTTACTAATAACGAGGCTAAACACGCCACAACTAAGACAGATTGAACCAACAGCCTTTAGCTCCGAACCATAAAAAAAACCAACCCTCTCACCAAGGAACAAGTTGTAATCAGTTCTCTCTGGCTCAGTTTTGGTTCCTCTGCTTAGGAAGGTTGTAGCACCGTGCTGCATTAGTTAAGAAGAAAGTCTGATAAAAGTAGGAGAAGCCATGACAGAGCTGGATTTAGCAGGCATCACAAACACCCAGCAAGTGGAGAAAACAGCAGTGACCACCGGTTATAAGCATAAACCCCACTTTGCTAATCAGCCTGCAAAAGAAACAGGCACATATGCAAGCACATGCACATCCCATACGCAGCCACCAGATCCGCGAATCTTTTACTAAAATGTTACTCAGAGTTCCTATTACTAAATCACCTCTCTGCTATCGATTAAAATAAATAAGACACACCACTCTGGTTTCTACAACAGGTTGCATTTTTGTGGTCTCTCAACCATTTCCAAATGCCAGAGATTAAAATAATGGGGCAAATTAACATTTTTCTCCCTCCAGAAACAAAGTTTTCTTGGGGAAAAAAAAAAATTTAATTAACAAGCTATAGGGGGAAAAAAAGAGATTAAAACAATAGGAAATCCAGGAAAATTGATGATGCATGTAAATTAGGAAAGACCCAGAAAAAAAATCACAATATCCATTTACATTAAAAAGTTTTTTTCCCCATAAATGTCAAGTAGGAATTTAGAAATATGCTCTGCGCAGAAAAGCCAAAGATTATAAAACAAAATAATGCCAGCTGTTTGGGGATTTAAGTGCTCAAATGGATTATATATTTGAACCAAACTGGATTTCCTTATAATAAATAAAACAAATGCAAGCTCGAAAGCCAACAAAGGAGAGCTCTCATCACTGGATTAAGATACAAAGGAAAAACAGTTAATTTTTTTCCAACGCGTGAAATATGCCAACTGCAGCCGCACACCCGGGCAGCTGCTGTGAAAACTGGTTTAAGGGGAAAA
>NW_009645006.1:0-1156 GCF_000690535.1 Cariama cristata | reverse complement strand
GGGAGGGGGGGGGAGGAAAAAAAAAAAAATTTCTTGAT
Source organism: Cariama cristata (assembly GCF_000690535.1). Taxonomy (NCBI): domain Eukaryota; kingdom Metazoa; phylum Chordata; class Aves; order Cariamiformes; family Cariamidae; genus Cariama; species Cariama cristata. The sequence continues at coordinate 1,118 of NW_009645006.1, read as the reverse complement.
TCCTGTAAATGGCTTTTGGCATAAGAACAGCTCTGGTTACAAAATACCGCACGAGCATCTGTGACCAAACAGTGAACCTGTGAACTTTTTTCTGCAAGCTAGATTCCAGTATTTATGAAATACATGTAACTGGGGACAGAATCTCCTTTCCACATGAGGTAGTATTGGGAACATCCTTGGAAATGCTGAGTTTCTTCTGCTTACTTATTGTGCAGATGTGTGTTGGCTGATCCCATCTATCCTAGCTACAGAAGGGGTTTCCTGGGCAGAGGGATTTCAGAAAGAAAACCAACTATTGAACTGTCTTGATGACGGAAACTTGCGCTGGATTTATACTTTGGTTTTGGTGTTTTATCCTCAAAAGAAATGAAAATAGAGGAGTGTGAGTTTGAGCACTAAGTGCGTACATATTCCTGTATATCTAGACTAAAGATACAGTTCTCTGACAGCATTAGTGAAAACAGTGTCCATTGGAGACGTTACTCTTTTCAGTTGGCAAAAATAACCCCATTCCTACAGGAACTAGAGCCAGGATTTTATTCTACATGCTGCTAAGTTTCCAGTGATCACTGTGTGCTCTTTTGTACCTCAGATTCTGAAGTTTACACAAAATACTTAATGTTCCTGATACGATCACAGCGAAATTAGCTGTTGTTCATTTTGCTTAATGACTTTCCATTCCATGTTTACTTGGACACTACTTCCAGCAAAGCTGCCTTTTGGCAAGTACCTTGGCTTTGTAAACTCCGGTGATGCCAACAGCAATTCACTTTGCAGAAGTTTACCATATAAACACCAGAAAATTATTACCTAGCAAGTGACTAGCTCATTTGCAGTACTTTATTCGTGGAAACAGGAATAATACTTTAATCCTCCCCTTTCCCCTTTCGGACTTGGAGCTTTTGGCAGCTGCCTTGGCACCAGCTCGCACCCAGCACCGTATGTCACTGACAGTTACAGAATTAGCAAGTGTGTTTTCAGTAAATAGTGGCAGTAATCGCGTGTATCTTCACCGTGCAACTGATAATAAAAGCTTGGGCTTTTTATGAGACATTGGCAAAGCAAGTTTATCCTTGGTACTATTTCCTTATTAAAGATGGGATTTAAATGTTTTTGCA
>NW_009645005.1:0-1159 GCF_000690535.1 Cariama cristata | reverse complement strand
GCACCCCCCGGCTGCCCGCACTCCTGCCCTCACCCTGCGGCCCCCTCCTGCCCAACCCTTTTCAGAGCAACTCCTGCAAGATCTTTGGATGCAGCAGTTTGTCTCTTGTGTGTATGGTAAACGGCTTGTAATTAAAGCGTTTCAGTCAACTGGAAACATTCGTTGGCTTGAACTGCACGCCTGAAGACCTGGCAGCCCTGAACTCCTTACTGTGCTCTGCACAGGCAGCGGCCTTGGGTTTCTGCTCACGGTAATGGATATTCAGCTTTTTCCACTTTTCACCAAAACACATAATTCAGTTGGTTCCTGTGGTGTTCCCTGAATTTCTGTGGGTCTTTGGATGAGGATATCAGAAGGGTCTGGCTTTAAAGCCAGGGAACCCAACAGGGAATTGCTACTGTGTCAAGTGTAAGAGCTTGCTTTGTTTAGCCAGTGATGTAAGTTGTTAGCGTGATGAATGAGGACTGATAAACTGACTGAAGGGAGCTCTCAGCTAATGACACATAGAAAAAAAAAAGCAGTCGTCACAAGCCTCATACAGGAAGCATGCACAGTAATAGAGTAAGGTAAGTAACAGAGCAAATATTACCCTATAGAGTAATAGAGTAAGCAGCAGTAATGAGGATATAGGAAAAGATCATATCAAACAGATTTTTTGTGAAGGAGAAGAGCACAAAATGTATGCAGAGGTCAGTGCTGTAGTGGGCTTGGGCTGTCGGCCTGAGGAGAATGATGTGACCAGAAAACCGGGTGAAGAGAAGACCTGAAGAACAGAATTTTCCCGTCGGTATTACAAACAGTTGGTAGAGGAATATACTGCAGCAAGTTATGCTGCACTTCATGCTAGTTTTGGAGCAGCAGCGATTTGAAGTAAATCACTCTGTAAGTGTGGGAAAGCGTTTTGAGGGAAGTTTTGTGTGTTATCTTGGATACAGCCTTTGTTGCTGTTTGAAACCAAAGGCCTAGGAGAACATGAGAGAGATGCTCTCTCCAACTCCACATGTGTGCCTAGCTCTTGAAACTCAAATGACGTTTTTAGTAACACCTGCCTCATATTGAGGACCTCCACAAAAGGAGAAGAAAGGCTTAGTATGTGTGGAATCTCTTTTACACCTGAAGTATGGCAGATATATATAGTAATCTGTAGTCTATTGTAATA
>NW_009645004.1:0-1144 GCF_000690535.1 Cariama cristata | reverse complement strand
GCCCTTCTCCTGAAGAGGTTAGCTCCCACCTCCACACCTGTAAGATCCGCCTCCCCCCCCTTGTCTGGCTACCCATGAGTTATATAAAAAAAAGCAAGTACAGATACGCCACAATTCTGTCTCAAGCTGCCTAATTTACCAGAAGTTGGTGTGACTTAACTATAAACAGTTTTCCATACAAGCCCTTTTTCTACATCTATTCCAAATCAGACACCAATACTTACAGGACAGATGGTGTTCTCAGAAGCCTTCCACCACCAGGCTGATTGGGAAAGACATCCTCGAAGAAAAAATATATATGCCCAACAGCAATGCCTAGTATATAAAGAAAAGTCAAATGGTGGGTTTTCAATACTTCTCCTTTAGAACTTTCAAATGCTTCACTACAGTTTTCAGGAAAAAAACCAACACCCACACATTGATTCTTCCACAGAAAATACAATAAGAGATACAGAAATACAAAAACCTATGAAGCACACCAACATCAGACGAAAAGCTTAACTTACACTACAAGACATTAATACAATGAAAACTGCTTGTCATTATTAAACATACTGATGTTATGGCTTTATTAGAGCTGATAAAAATAGGAATATAAGCTATTTTACTTCAACAGTCCGATGCCCACAATCAGATTATGTACCTGGGCTGATTCCAAGCAATAAAAAGCCAAAGCATCAGCAGCTCTTTCCATTTCTGGTACAGCACAAAACACACTACAATGTCTAGAAATCTGAAATGCCTGCTATAAACGTACTAGACAAACTAAGACTAAGTAAAAGGCATTCAGCCCTTGGTTTTTTCCACATTTTGTGTTTCATGTAAAACATTAGCAGGAACAGATCCTTGTGATTCTTGCAATTGCTTACCCAGGAGATCCACAATGATGGAGTTCCCCAAAAGCAGTGAAAAGCCCATCAATACCCAGGGTAGAAAAGGGGCTTGGAAGATGAGAAGACCAAAAAAGTTCATACGGACATAGGGATTCCTGCGGCTCCATACATACACGAGCATTATTGTGAATGCCTGACCCAAGAAAACCAGGTTCACAAACAGGCCAAAAAGCTGCGATGGGTAGTTAAAAGAAAACAGTTCACCAAGTCATTGTTGTGAGGTCAAGCATGAGAAGAATTTCACAGCTTAG
>NW_009645003.1:0-1144 GCF_000690535.1 Cariama cristata | reverse complement strand
AAAAAAAAAAATGGGATTCCTTCTGATGCTGTTGGAAACATTCTTGATTACATGTACAGTTTTGCTCCTTGGTTAATGAACACAGTACAGTCACCCTGTCTGTGTTTGCCTGTAAATGACTGATGTCAAAACCCCACCACTCTTTGCATTAAGCAGAAAGTCCTCACAAAATCAACCATGCATGAAAAAATATTTCTGCCACAAAACTGTAAAACATTTAATTATTCAAATGTATATCAGCGCCATAGAAATGCAATTTATAATTTAAAATATATCTCGCTCTCGGAGAGAGATTAAAAATCTTCTCCTTCCTTGGAGAAAACATTGGAACCTTTCCCTTCCCACAAAGAGACCCAGAAGGCTCTACCAAAGTCTCCCCTTCTCATGGGAATCACAACATTTTCTCACTGTTTTCCCTCAGAAGAAACCTGGGGTCTTCTGAAACAATTTCTATTCTGCCAGTTTCCACACATGGCTTTAAAACAGAAGTCCTTTCTAAGAAATTAGGAAAGAGATTATGATTCAAGAGAAAATGGAGACTGACAGTAATATCACAGAGACTTGCGCAATAATGAGTAGAACAAGTTAGATCAAAGCCTTTGAAAAAGTTTTTCTTAGTAAATAAGATAAGCAGCCCTCATTGCCTCTCAGTCTAGTCAGAAACAAGTTCATATTTTCACTTTTCCAAAGCCAATGTTAACATTAACTGCTGTTAAGATCAGTGACAAAACATTCAGCTGAATCTCTGGAGTTGCAGTTAACATTTTCATCTTCGGACAAGTCTATCACTTTTTTTTTCCTCTTAATGAAATCCGCCAATATATATAAAAGCTATTGTTGTAAAGACAATCATTCTACCAGACTAGCTCTTGAAAGGCAAACTCCAGATGTGAACAAAGGTTTTCTCTGCTAACTTCCTGGTCGAGTTCTGCTGATTTTATTCCTGGTTTAACTTGTTTTACCAAGAAAAGAACAGCAGCCCATTGTAAGGGTGTGCTCCTCCCCACCAACCTGACCTTTATTTCGCATAACGCTACTCAAGTCATAACCATCAGTGGCAGTTGTGAAGAATGCATCTGGTTGTGATGGCTGAGTTGGACTTAAAGTGGATTTGAGGGAGACAGATAACAACACAATAGCCAAG
>NW_009645002.1:0-1151 GCF_000690535.1 Cariama cristata | reverse complement strand
TCAACTGATATCTCATGTTTGCTGAGGAAGGCTTAGTGGTAAGCAAGTGGGTTATTATCCCTGACTTGAGTGAGATATTTCAGATTTTGTCCTGGTCAGAACTTCTAATGCAACACTGTAGAAATGGAACTGCTTTTGAACTGTTTACTGCTTTATTCTCGTAAATAAAAAGAAGTCATACTAAGCAGATGATTATCCAAAGTTAATGTTTGGAAAATAACTACCTGAGATGAGAGATCTCAAAATCATCATAATCTGTTGAGGGTTACCAGTGCCAGTGTGTTTGGAGAGGAACAGCAGGCTGACAGGGAGAAAAATCTAAAACAGGCCTAGATAAGATTTTCTCCAGACGAATAGAAGCCATTCCTCTATAAAAACATGCTTTGGTGTGAATGTATTACTAAAGGTTAATTCCCACTTCTTATTTCAGTTCAGTAAGGCACTTTATTACGTCAAAGTACTGTCATGATACAAGTGCTTTCATTAATTGGGCCTTTCCTGTTTACCAGCAACTTATTAGCATGAAAGAAACCATCAATTACTGTATAGAAGAAATTATTACGCTAACTGAACACAGACAATAACCAGAAGTAAGCAAACTGAAAATTTGTATAAAAAAACAAGAAAATGCTTTTTTTTTTAATTTTTTTGAGTTATAGATGTGTTATTGTTTCTAACTGTTGTGGGACATAAAAGTGTTTTTCTAGTGTCACAGTGAAACCATAGAAAGTATATTGCATGCATGTAAGTAAATCTATGGCGTTTTCCTTAATGTGAAATGTATTAAAAAATAAGGACTATTTCCTGTGTTCCATGAAGAAAATAGTGTATGCTGTTTTGTTTTCAAGTAAGTATCATTGACGTTTTGCATATGGTTCTGTAACAGTAGGAAAAAAAAAAACCCAAACCAAAACCCTACTGAACTACCAGTAAATGAAGGACGTTGTACTGCTGTTATAGTGAGAAGGAACTTCTTAAGACAGAGAAACAAAAATAATATAAGAAAAATAATCATGCCTTAGACGACATGCAACTTCTTAACTTTTAAAATTTTTTGCAGGCACTAGAGGATTTTCTGAAACAGAATAATAGACAGATTGAGGACATTGTCACCTTGGTGCGAGTAAAGCTGTCTAAGCAGAATCGAGTGA
>NW_009645001.1:0-1153 GCF_000690535.1 Cariama cristata | reverse complement strand
CAAAGAGTATCTGTGGCACTGGGACACTAAGTACACTGACACTGTGTTTCATTGTTCGTATAATACCTAACATAGTAAAGTCTTAGGCAGCAGTGTGGTTACTATTTAGTAATTCTGTTTCTTAATAAGTAACCAGGTAATAAGTGGTTTGCTTCTTCAGGAGATCTTGTACTGTAATGGTATTCGAAGAAATAGGGAGCAAAAATAAAACTTGCATTGAATCAGAGAGCTGCATCGTCATCTAGTTTCTGTTAACAACAGTATTTTGGGGAAAGTCTATGCGGTGTTTTGGAGCGTGGTCTGAAAAACTTGGCACTGGAGGTTAGCAAACCTGTGAAATGATTGTGATCCTTAGCCATGTTTTTGGTCTCATTATCAGTGCTTCTGTTGGACATGCATCAACTTAAGTGATTTCCTTTTAGTTCTAAAAGATAAGCATTTCAGTTGTACAGATTATTCCCATAGCTGGGAATTCAGGTGATGTTAGAGGCTCTCTGTTCAAACTGTTATATTTTGGTGAGGAGGAACTCCTGTTCATTGTGCAAAGTACCAGGTGTTTGTTTATTCCGCAGATAATCCAGAGAGTTGGCTAAGTCAACTGCTTTGCGCCAGTTCTTTCAAGCTGAGACTAAGAAACACTGATGAGAGATGGGCTAAAGAAGAGTATCAAGTTTCTAAGGTGTATCTTTTATTTTAAAAAACCCAAAACAACAAAACCAACAGAAACCTACTAAACACGAATGAATTTAAGATAGGCAAATAGGTACAGGTAATCCAGCAGTAATAGGTATAGTTGAAGGTCTTGGTCCGTGAGGCTGAAAATGCTATTACTGTTCATACTTTCTCAGGTGGTAAGTAGCAAGCTTGCAGCAGTCTGTTTATACTAAGGTTTGAGTGTTTTATCTACTCTGACCTCACACCTATTAAAAGCATTAAGTAGCTGAAGAACTAGTATGTTCTTGGGATGGCTGGTTTCATATAGGTCTGCTTCATCAGAGGAAAAGTAATCTCAGGTTAAAATAACAGGCATTCCTATAGGAAATAGTGGCTAAGTATCCATGTACTTTTAGGTCAAGCATAATTAGAAAGTACATGAGAAATAAAAATGCTTCAGGGAAAATGGTTAATTCTCCAATTCTCCCGTTGCTCATTG
>NW_009645000.1:0-1153 GCF_000690535.1 Cariama cristata | reverse complement strand
ATTTATTTACATAATTATTTTTCTTCCTTGTAATTCTCTGTGATTAGAACCAAATTCCTTTAAGTGCCCATAATGCAAAAGAGCTCACATGAAAAATTATTTTAACTTGTGTGTGTTGATGAGCCGTACAATGCCTGAGCAGAGCATGAACCTTTGGTGTTTTTCTAGGCTCCTCACTCAGTAGTCCTAGAGTATTGGCATTTTGTGGGAGAATAGATTCTGGAGTGCCCGGAGATGTGCTGCAGAATAACAACCCCAGAATTACCTGACATCTGAGAAGGTTTCTAATGTGAGTTGCAAAGCATTTGGGAGAGCAAGTAATCCTTACTGCATTTCTGTATTTTCCAAAGGTCTTTGAATGTAGCTCTGCAGACCGGTCTGCCTGCTGGCACTTACTGCGATGTCATTTCTGGGCAAAAGGAAGGTGGCCACTGTACTGCAATTGAAGTTCATGTTGCTGCTGATGGCAGGGCTAATTTCCTGATTAGTAACACGGCTGAAGACCCATTCATTGCAATTCATGTTGATGCTAAATTGTAACCAGACCTGTTGTGGTCGTGTTGTCTCTTCTCGTCTGTTTTTTTTGCTGATAGCGTAGAAGGTGGTCTGGTTGTCTTGGCTCTCCAGCACCGAATCAATCGTGATAGAGCAAAGTGTATTAGCTTATATTAATGAAATAGTAGTAGTAGGGTAGCTACTGTACAGAGACAGGAGCTAGTGATGCTAGTGCAGACCTGGAAAACATGGTGTACACCTGTTTGCCTTTGTAAGTGTGCTTGTTTCAGTTATAGTACCAATAAAAATGAAAGGCAAAAGTTGAAATGACTTAATTTTAAATTGTGCTGCTCTGTGCATAAGAGGAAATGTAGTTCTCTTTATGAGGAAGCTGGACCAGGAATTAACAGCGTGTTCAAAAATCAAGAGGAGACACCATTGCACTGAAACATGGCACAATTCAAGTCGATGCCAAGTTGTAACTCAGCTGAAGATGTGTTTCTTCCTTTAGTCTGTACTTTCTCTGTATCTAGTGAATAATAAATGGCAATCAAATTGAAGAGTAATATTTTTTTCCCCTTAATGAATTGGGTTGTAACTTTTTCACATCATAACGAGTGGCAATGCAGTGGTGGGTTTTAAGGCAATGCAGCAGTCC
>NW_009644999.1:0-1148 GCF_000690535.1 Cariama cristata | reverse complement strand
AACCGCTCCAGGCGTTGATACATGGAACACAAAACGCCTGTGATTTTTCATTCCTGTTTCCTATTTGTTCATTTTTGATATTTTCCCCTTTGTGATGAAATCTGTCTACTTTTTTCCCCGCCACTGAACAGAAGCGACGGAGAGAAGGGATAAAAAAGATGTGGGTTTTTCCCAGCTGAGATGTAATTATAAATTTATGAAAAAGGAGGACTCACTGGTAATTTTGAGGACAAGAAGAGCTTTCTGTTTGAATGAAGGACCCTTACTCTCTGAAAATAGTCCACGTGGAAATATTTCAAACAACTTTAGTAGGAACTACTAGTTCCGTTTTTTTAGGGGATTATTAAAGTGCCTAATAGGTCTCAACCGTGGAAGATTTTTCTGGATATTCATTATTAAAAAGATTTTTTCTTTAATTTAACTCCGTTGTTTTCGGTTAGGCCTTTTTGCACGTCCTTAAGCAGTTCTTTTCCCTTCTTTATGTTTACATTTACAAATTCTCCAAGTCAGCATATCCCCTGCCGCAGTTACCATTTTCCCAAATCCTATGTAGTTTTTCTCTTCTAATGGAATCTGTATACCTCTTTAATGTCTATCTCTTTTCCACTTTCCTGAATTGCCGCTTCCCTGATGTGTCTTGTTGTGACAGAGAGATCTAGAAATGAATAGGTTGTCTCGGGGGAAGTGTCTGTAAAGGAACTCCCTTCCTCAGCCCCTTGGTTTTTCTAGTGGTTGGAGGAGTGGTACTCGGAGTGGGATTCTTTAAACTGTGGTCGTACACAGGTTTCTCTGTACAACGTGTTTTTCTGAACATGCTGTTCTGCATGGCTTCCAGTTCTGGCGTATGGATGGCACATGAACAGAAGCCGCAGTTAGAGAAGGAATTCTTCCTCTTGGCCCTTCCACAAGTGCCTAACTTGGGTGAAATTCTGTGACTATGTCTTCTTCAATAGTGAAGGCCAGGCCCTGCGGAGGTGTAAAGTTCGGTGCTTCATAGCGCAGCTTGCGGAGTGCGGTACTGGTGACAGGGCTAGCACAAATAGGGTGTTACTGCATTAGCAATTTAGTCCACAAGATGAGTTCGTTTTAGGTGCATATTTGCTTTGCATCCACTCATGGAGGCACACAGAGCACACAAAAACGCACCG
>NW_009644998.1:0-1149 GCF_000690535.1 Cariama cristata | reverse complement strand
TTTTTTTTTTTTCTTCCCCCCGCCCCCCCCGCCCCCCCATTCCTGCAAGATTTATATTGACACACAAATTTCAGGACAGGGTTCAATTGGTTCCGATAGGAATTTTCCATGGGATTGCCATAAGGAATGTGTGTACTATTAAAATGTGATGGTCTGACATTCAAGCTACACTGGGAAATGGGCTTGAATTCTGTTTTTCCCATATACGAAAATATCTAAGTTGATACACAATTCCTCTGGATCGGATTAAGTTCTATAAAGACTTAAAAGCTGGGAGACAGTGCTTTCTCATTTTTACTGAAGACTAAGACCAAAATTATCAACTAATTGTACTTCATCAGGTGGAATCGCTTAGTTTTATCATAAAACAGAAATGAATCCCATGTTATTCACATATGCTGCTGTTATCTACTTAATTCTACAATTAAAATTCACATTAAGTAATGAAGTTGGTATTACATCTCATTCTCAAAACCTGTTGCTTTTGTTGATGGACTCTGGTATAGTGCCTGATAAAAAAATCTTATTACTGTCAATAGTCTTCTCTGTGAGAAAGTAAAGAAATGTCTTGATTCATTCTGAAGAAAGAAATGAGTGCAGACGTTCTCTTGAAATTATAGTCTACATGTTGGATGCAGCTCTATTAATTTCAAGCATTTAAGCAGACAAACCAATATGAATGGTCACTGTTAGTACTTCCTGTAGTCCCAGAGACAGAGGGTCTATAGAGGGAGATTCAGGTTTGAGGTAGACAGAACTGATCTCTTCAATAACTCATCGTTTTCCCTGGACCATAAGGGAAATTTGTGCTAAAGGATATCTAATAGGTTAAGTACTAGTTAAGTATCAAAATGAAGATGGAAAAATGAACTAGGACCTATGCTTTGATTCTGTTGGGTTTTTTTTAACAAGAATTTAGTGTCTGGAAGAGGGAGTGTGCCTGCTAAGCTAGTAGTGATTATGAATGCATATATGGAACTGCACAGATACATCTTAATCTCCAATGACTAGGTGACGCTGCTGCTTTACTTACAATGGTGACTTATAAAATTGTTCTCCATTGCTACATGGAGCTTGTCCCCACAATATGCTATCCCCTTTGTATTCACACACAGAAGCACACAGAATTGTTGGGGTTGGAAGGGACCT
>NW_009644997.1:0-1141 GCF_000690535.1 Cariama cristata | reverse complement strand
AACCAAACCATTCTGTGGTTCTATGATTTTTTTGAAGATGTTCCTACTGAGCAATCATTAGAAATGAACAAGTGGCATGTATCCTAACCCTATAAACTATTAATTCCACTGGTATCTCTTCTCAGAATAGCCCTTAGAATATAAGGTAGCCCAAGTTTGGCAAGAGTCATTCTAAATCTCAAGGTGGGGAAGGGGAAAAAGGGAACCAGTTGCCTGAAGTGAGATGCCTAGTATCATTCTAGGTGGTGATGTAAGGTATCCCTTCAGGTCCCCAGCTGCAACTCCAAAAGGAAGCAGATTGCTGTAGGTCTTGTGCCATATCCGCCAGCCCATCCATCAGATGGGTGCAACTGATGGAGTCTCAGGTGACAGCAAGCACCCAAGTCTAGGCAGCTGATTCATGCACTAAGATGCTTAAGTCCACTTAGTGGGATCTAAAGAGGTATTCAGCTCATCCCAGCAAACACAGCGACCTTTGGTCAGCTGAACATCACTCTAGGATACACTAGGCTAGCTGCTGACTGAAGTGGAAATGCAGGCACATTGCCTGCACGTGGATATCAGTCTTCCACACACCTAACTTGAAATATCTGAAGCTGGAGCTAAAGTCTGCCTTTAGGAGCTAAAGCCTACCTGGGGTGAGTGCATGTACGGAGTGTCTGCCTGCCTCCAGTGGCAATCACTTTGGCTGGGTTGCCTGTTCCCCATCCCTCGAATAGGTTCACACACATCTAATTCCTGCTTTCACTGCTGGCTGTGTCAAGAGACTGTGTCTTTTTAGTCTAGTTAATTTTAGTCAGGTATTAATTAGAATAACTAACATGCACCCTGCAGTTTTTCAGGTTAAGATTACTCATTCTTTATCCCAGCACTACGATTCCTGTTATGATTCCCTTTGTTGTCAAGCTGTTCCTTAGAAAATCTGTCCCTAATTGTGTGCACTTACTGGAAATGATAAAGCAGACATGAACAGGAGAAAAGAAATGCTGGTATTTTAAATGTCATCGTAATTGTCATTTCATGTTGAAGAGACTGAAGCGATAGGATGGAGGTTTTCTGTAAAGTGAGAAAACGGATTATCTCTATGAGCAAGGAATAAAAGTAAGAACACAGTAATTTTTCTGTTAATGTTTTGTACTTA
>NW_009644996.1:0-1136 GCF_000690535.1 Cariama cristata | reverse complement strand
CTTCAGGATTAACTTCTCTTTATTTAGAAGTGGAAAAAGCCCTGAAAAGATTTCAGGCACTTTGAACACATCTAACAAGAAAGAGGAAAAAAAAATTACAGCGTTTTGTTCATATTGACATTTTTGGTCAGGTTTCCTTGCACTTCCCTGCTTTGGAGCAGGAGCTGAACCGTGGCAGAGGATAATCTTTGTATTAGCGCTGAATCTTTTTCCAGTCCCGTCAAAGTCTGACAAAATAAACCTTTGAAAACTGGCCTGAGATTTGGTAAAACGCAGCAGTTAAGTTTTAAAGGTGCTGCTTGTACTGAGTATGTTCTGATCCCTGAACAGCTTGCTGTGACCTGACAGGGCATGGGGACAGTAATTGATCACATTTGCAACAGCCCACGGATTCGAGACAGCTCTGTCCAGCTTTGGTTCTGAAACCAGTTGCTTTGCTTGGAACTTATCTGCCCCTCTCGGCTGCCAGAGTCTGTTTTTCCTGAGCTCTAAACAACTCCCCATAGCATCTCGACAGCACAAAAAGTTGTCCCGAGGGACAACAGCTGGGAGAAAAAAGCCCAAGCAAAACCAACCAAACAAAAAAGGGGACACAGGAGAAAGTCTAGCCTGCAGAGAGTCAGAAGATGTAGAAGAAGAAGAAACCACCTTCAAGACAGAGACAAAAAAGCTACTAGGACTCAATGCTGGGAAAGATGGGAATTCTGAGACACGGCCCAAAGGGAAGACAAGACCAGCAGGAGTGAGGATGAGAAACAGAAATTTTGACTCCTTAGGTCACAAGAGGAGACGTGACAGAAGGACAGGCTAAAAGGAACATGAGTCTGTTTTCTTGCTGTAATCATTCTGCCATTTCTTTCCTGCAAAATATTTGAATACGCACCGTTCTGATAGCACGCTCTTTTTTGTACACTATGCGCAGAGTATTTCTGAAAGCACCAAGATAACCGTGCCATCGATTTTAAAACAGATCACTGGCATTATTGTAACAACACCAGTATTCAGTATCTCTCATACAGAATGTTACAGTGACATTCAGCTCTTCAAGAGATTAGCTCAATTCACCATGCAAGAACTAAAAACCACCACTAATTTCAGAACTCAGAAACAGACAAATATATATGGTCCTATTCTCC
>NW_009644995.1:0-1159 GCF_000690535.1 Cariama cristata | reverse complement strand
CATGTGTACTTATGTTAGGGAAGGCAAATAGCCTCTACTAGTTACTGAGCAGAGGCTTTCCCAGGAGTCTCCCCGGGTTTCTTACTAAAAACCTGTAATAATTATGCAGGGTCATATCTGAAAACTTATAGCACCTAGGCACTGCAATAGCAAATACAATAGCATAAGGTGTTGGCAAACATTTGTAGATGTTGTATCATTTCTTATTTTGAAGCTTTACCTGAGCACAGTTGGTTTGCGATGGAAAGCCAATGCATCCGTTTGCTACAGTTAACTATCTCTTTGTCCTACTTGAAACACTATTGATTCATTTATGTAATTACCAGTAAATGCAGGAGAAACTGAGGAACTCTTGAGCCTGGAAGTAGCCTAGACATGTCTTGTAAAATATATTAAGAATAATGATTTTTGCATTAATGTGAATAGTCTCTAATAACATGATGTATGTTTAAAGAGGGCTTTGGCTTTATAATGCCAAGTGAAGTACACTTAGCTCTTTAATAGCACTTTCGAGTTGCATGCTTTTAATGTTGACAGCTATATTTAGTACATTTGATATTCCATAGGGTGTTCTTAGAAGAAACGAACACATCTGATGGAACAAACCCATTCTCCGTGTTCAATTAGCAACAATACTGCTTAGTGGAAGTTAGAACAGATAGGTTCTTAGATGTTGCTGTGCATATGTGTATCAGTGCTTAGGGACAACAGATCATTCTATTTAACTTTGAACTATCTGACTTTTACTAGTAGTTGTCCTTTAATATTAATAGGACATTCTATTTTGGCTTTGTATATTTCAAAAAAGATAAAGAATTTCAGTCTTTAACTTGGAACTCATTTCACTAGATTAATGTAGGTACCAGATGTTCTAGCAGACAAGTTACTGAGTATGTGGCTTAAGTCTATTCAGGTAATTCATGTTTTAGTGTAGGTATTATAATTTTGGAAAAGTATGCAGCCAATTAGATAAACAAGGACTTAGGAAAAACACGGCCATTGGCAAGCATATCTTTGGTGATCACCTGTGCTCTTAATTATTCTTAATTTCACCGCACTGTATTTCCACTAAATACACTTAAACCCAACAAAAGAAGTAATTCAGATTTGGATTTGCCTGTCTGCAGTGGGATTTATGAGAACTCTAAATTTTATATAT
>NW_009644994.1:0-1157 GCF_000690535.1 Cariama cristata | reverse complement strand
AAAAAAATCTCCTGGCTTGAGGAGTTGGGTTTTTTTTCTGCTATGTATTATCAAGAGCCTACTACAAACTGCACAGATTTGAGAGCTCTTCAAAGATAAATCCACAAGATGGATTAATAATGGGAAATGTGAGGAAGTTAAAATATTTTAAATTACTATCATCTGCTGAATTTGAAATGGTGTGCCCAGATTGACTATCTTACAGTGCATCAAGATTTTTGGAAAAGGGGACGGTTGTAAGAAGGTTTCAGTTCAATTTATCTTCCATAAACAGCCCATCAAACCTGATGGATAATTGTTCAAAAATATAACAGCCATCTTGCACAAAACAAACTAACCCAAAACAACCTATAGCTGTCCAGCTGTTCCTGCCAGCAGCTAACTGTTTTTGAAAAAGCTTTGTAAACTGGACCTGGACACAGTTCAGCTCCCTTGTCGCCCTGCCTTGACAGCTACATCACAACGTAGAATTGCCTGTGCTGTTGGAGTGCAAGTGGGTTCTGTGCATTCAGCACCCTATTTGGGTTAGAAAGCTTCCAGTCAAGTGAGTAGATTCTTGGCCTTTGACCTCTCGCTTTTTAATACATCACCTCAGTTCTGTAGCTCTCATGTGGAACTGCACTGATCAGAAGTGTAATGTGAAACTGATTTTGCAAAACAATAAATTGCAGAGAGCTTGAGGAAACAGGTGGTTTGGGTTAGTAAATTGCACATAAAATACAAAACATCAGTAAATGGGAGTCTTGGCCCCAGGAGAGGAGAAGCAGTGTTTAGCCCCCTTGCTTTCCCTATTCTGGTGATTGGTTTAAGCCCACTTGCCTTTGGCCCCAAAGGGGGCTGTTCTAGCAGCCTAGAATAGCCAGAGCACTGCAGAAGCCCAGGCACAACCTTCCTGTCTGCATTTGCCGTGGACTGTAAATAGCAAGTTATAGCAGCAAGGAATCTGAGCTTCATATGGGAATACCTCTGATACGGGGATTTCCCCAGTTGCTGGATTTGCCAACTCTGTGGACCCTGTTAGTGGCCAGAGTGGCATAATCTGCTGGATCATCTGGACCCCTTTGAGGTTTTACAATGCTTCTGTTCTTTGTGAGGGCTTATCATTTGCAAAGACAAATGAAATCATACCAAGAAAAACTAAAAAAAAAAAAAAAAAA
>NW_009644993.1:0-1141 GCF_000690535.1 Cariama cristata | reverse complement strand
AGTTTTGAAATTCAGCTTTTTTAAAAAAAAATTGCCCTTGTGTTCTGAAAAAAAATTGATAATGTTAATGCTGGAGACAGATTCAGTGCCTCTGATGAGAGAATTATTTATGCTGGTACCAAGATGAATTTTTCAAGTAAGGTGATGTTTGCCTTCGAACAAACAACTTCACTGTTATCATCAGTGTCACCAGAGCCTTACTCATATAAATTAGTTGTCTGCAAAGTACGCTGAAGATATAAAATAAGGGTTAATTATACTATTATTAATTTTCATTATTTCCTATTTTTTAGGTAATATAGAAATTTGCTGTTATAAGAAATAGTTCTTTTTTATTACTGTATGGAAATATTGTGAAATAGTATTTTGTTAGGATTAGATAAACATACACACTTATTTTAAGGAATCACAGATTAACAATTCTAGGAATTATGTTAACTCTATGAGGTGAGACTATTTTTGCTCCTGATATCAGTTATAAATACTTCTTATAAAAACTCTTCCTAGGGCATTTCCTGGGGATTAATGAACTAATCACCTTTTGGAAGAGTTAATTGCTTGAGGAAAAGCTGCTCATTAATTCCTTAGGACTTATGTTGGGTCAGGTTTTGGTTTTTTTTTTTAATTTATCCATAGAGTAAAATCTTACAACTTTCCCTGGGAGCAGCTTCATTTTTCCACTGTGCCAGAAGCACAGTGGAATGGGTGGTACTCCTATACTGGTTGTTCATGCAAAATTTATAGCAAGCACAGCAGTATGAGAATTTTTAATTTTAATTCTTAGTATTCTGTCAGGAATTATAAAGCTAATATATTATGCTCCTAGTCCTCCACTGACAAAACATTTATAACACATTAAATAATACCAAGATGGAATCATTATACTGAATCCTCTGAGCAAAGTAACAAGCCTAAATAGAGTAGATTCCAGGACAAAACCACACGGATTATCTGAGAAGATGCCAAAGGATTAACAATTGCATTGGTTATTTTGACAAAATTAGAGGCCAGTTGCTGAAACTAAGCCCAAAACGTTTGTGACAGCACATTTCTTCTATAGCAGAAGTGTATCACTCATATTCAGAAGCGTAGGTAACACAGGAAATGGTACTGAGCAGGAGTTAAACAAAAATTATTCATA
>NW_009644992.1:0-1139 GCF_000690535.1 Cariama cristata | reverse complement strand
AGTGGAGGGTAGTTGGTATCTTTGCCTAGTAAGTTAGGGGAAAGGAGAAGAAAAAGTTGGAGGAGAGAGGAGAGGATGTGATGAAAAGACGATGAGTTGAAAATGGGAGGAAAGAAATACTTGTATGATCAGGCAGAGTGCATTCACAAATATGACAGACAGAGCTGTTGAGAAAAGTAGCCTGGAAACAGTCCCAGTCCTCTGTCACTATCGCCCCAATTTGTCAAGGTCTCCAGTGGGTAATGAGGAAACTCCTCTTTCCAGATTATAGGCCATTCTCGATTTTCGGGTTGCTGGAATATGCTCACAGGACCTCCCCTCTCACATGGCTGCAATACCACTAATGCCTTTGGTGGAACGTGCCATGAAGAGGTTGCTGACAAAGTTGTTCCCTCCTTTGTGCTCTCTAATAAGAGCAAGAGACATCTGCAGAGCACTGAGATGTGAGGACACGCTTTTTCTTTCTCTTTCTTCTGCTGACATTTCCACATAGGCTTTTATCACACAACTCGGCACAGCAGGATTGAGAAGATTACAGAGCTGTGAGCCCTGACCAGAACCTGAGGGTCAACAGGGCAAAATGCCCTGTACTTTCTCTGTTTTCCTCAAGAAAAGCCCAGTGGGATCAAATGCGATGTATTTGAGTGCACATATGAAGGCATGAAAACGTTGCACCAACATGGTAGGAGAGGAAGGGAAGTAAACAACTGGCAGCAGCACTAAACTAAAAGTCTCCAAAGGCAAGACGGAGCTAGAACACTCAGTCAGTCCAACTTCTCCAAAGGGGCACAACACTTGGAAGAAGAGTTAAAAATAGAACGGGGCAACAAGTTCTGCTGGTTTGTGTAAAAGTCCACATCTCTTGCGGCAGGGTGCAGGGGAGGATCTGTGACTCAGAAATGACGCTGTCCTAGAATAAGAAAGAATACCTCTTGTCAAAATGATGGGGCAGGGGGAAAGAAAGTGAGAAAAATGACCAGTTTTCAAGAAGTAAGGATGGCAACATCTTTGTTAGCCTGTGGATCACAGCTGAGATGTCTGTGGTTGGATGTATTTGGAAAAGGAAGTAACAAGATTTCCGAGGAGATCTCAAATTATTTGAGATGAATCTATATACCACAGCAAAAAAAGGGGGGGGG
>NW_009644991.1:0-1149 GCF_000690535.1 Cariama cristata | reverse complement strand
CCTTCCAGAAAATTCCCTGCAAAACTGATCAGTTGGTACATAGGTTAGACATCTGTAAACAGCAGAAAGTGTTTCACAGATGCAGAAATGGTAAGACAGTCTTTATTGTATACCGCTCATATAGTTAGATGTTTTGTTTGTGATTTAAGATAATCAATAGCTACAGATCATGTATGTGCTGGATTGGCCAGCTGGATAAAAGGATGCAGCAGAACAGTTTTGGGAGCTGGACACATCATTGCAAGGACCCCTGCAACAGACTTCTGCTACCACACAGACAGCAACAACCAGCCCTGTTCAAGAGATTCTATTCCCTATGCAAGAATTACCCTATGCTAAGATCCAAATAAATTTGCCCTTTTTTTTTATGAGCACTGAGTCCACGAGTATCTATGCAACAAAACTAACAGCCAGAGATCTGTGTAAAGTTCTCATTTTTGAACCTAACAAATCTAGGCATTCCATAATGAATGGAAAGCATTACATATCCAGTAACTATTAAAATAGCCAAAATGCAGATACATGGGGCACTAACTACTCTGTAGTAACTGCCCATACGCATTTTGTTCTCATGCAGTAAAGGTAAATACATCACCTACTTTGAGTGATCAATTATCTGCTATTTCCTGCGGAGTAAAACCATACACCAGGGAAACTACTACAAATTAGATTCTGTTTTGTAAAACTACACCTTATATTAACTGGTTCATGTGGCTAATTGGTAAAACTCACTTGGCTCTGAGTGTCATCAGATTCTGAAGTCTCAACTCCTGTCTACAACCGAGGAGCTGAAGTAATTGAAACTGCAGGATGATTCAGCACAGATACTTTGGTTCACATTGGGTTCTCACACACACTGTGTTCAAACAGAGGTAGTAAACTTCCTCAAATTTCTCTACTGCACTTGTTTTTAAAAAAATAATTAATATTTTCTTCACTATTATTACTTACTATTTTCTTTGATTATGTAACATTGCATAATCTGGATTCCTGAATTTTCCTGTCTCATTGCAGGTAGCAGTAGAAACTTCTATCAAATTTTCCTTATGTCACTGGGATGTGACAGGTTAATATGAAGTCTTTACCAGTAGGTATTCAGGTTATCTTAAAACCAATGCCACTTAAGCGGTGTCATAGGAAAAAAAAAAA
>NW_009644990.1:0-1140 GCF_000690535.1 Cariama cristata | reverse complement strand
AACAACTCCTGGTCGTTTGGAGATGAACGAAATCATGGTGGTGCAAGGCGATAACCGGCGCAAGAGGCCCCGGATGATTCAGCCTTCAGCAAATAAACCCTCACGTGCAGGCAAGGATTTTGTCGGTCCTGCGCTTGGGGTTGATGCTGCTGTGTAAAAATGCTCCATAGGCTGCAGTCATTGTTTCTAACACTTCTACCTTTTCTCACTTTAGAAATAGGCTGCTACAAACAATATCAGCTTCATAAGAATTAGGATGAAATCCTCAGTTTTCCACTACCGTGCTTAAGTGTTTAAAACTGTTCGAGAGCCAAAGTTAGGAGTGAGGACCAGAAAAGACACGGCAGTCCATGCAGTGACGAATACAGCAACCCCTTCTCCTCCAGCAGCCCTGACTGATGATGTCACTTTACTAGAAATATGAAATAATTTCTGAACAAGACAAAACCAAGGCAAGGTTTTGTTTTCAGGCTCCCGCTTTCACACCGAGGGCTGCAACCCTGCGACGTTAGACCCCTACATCGCAAAGCAGTTTCAGACTCACGGCAATAAGAGCTCCAGGCTACAATGGGCGCTGGCAAACCAGCCCAGACAGACGTCTGCCTGCCTGCTCCTCAAAACCCTCCCGCAATGACATCTCTTGGCTTTGTGGCTCATCCTCGGGGTGAGAAGAAGCTTCACCCAGAAAAGCTGATAGGGGGAAAATTAAGAAGATGGGCTCCTCCATTCACAACCGCCTTGGAGCACATCTTCTAGTGCTTTTTCTAAACACCCCAAACCATTGCCCTCCTTGAAAACCACTTTTCCCCCAGCCATCACTACTATGTATTTCAGCAGAGGACACAGTCCCCAGGCAGAAAGCCTGCAGAGCCAGAGAAAGGGGTTTCCAGGAGTCCCGGAGGGCTCGCACCGATCCTGCCCCGCTCCACACCGTGCCTCAGCTGAGGCTCGATGTTTCTCTTGAGGGAGTTGCATACCGTGACTTTGACTGCCCGGCACGGCAACCTGTAAAGCCCCTTGGTTTCTCACAACCCACGGCGAGGCTATAATTATACCAGAATTTCCAGTCTCTTGTAAAGACTGAGAGTTTCCCACATCCACCGCGAGGGCAGAGCCATACAGGCTGGGCACAACAGGTTC
>NW_009644989.1:0-1153 GCF_000690535.1 Cariama cristata | reverse complement strand
ACACCAAAAAAAAAAAACCACAAAAAACCCAAATCTACCAACCCTCCCCAAACCCTCCACAGACTAGAAGTTGTATTCCGTTGGGCTACAAGCCAAATTATTATTCCTGTTTTATAAAGTCAAAATAGATGTGAATGCTGAAAATACAAATCTTGGAAGGCAACTAGCAAGTGACATACTATCTAAACTGTAAAATACTTTTAGGAAATTGGAATGGAAGACCATATTTTCTACTGTGTTTTCCCTCAAACACCAATATTAAGGAACTATCTTGATTTTGGACATAAAGGTTCAAGCTATTCTTTGAAAAATAACTAACAAGTTCCTTAAAAAATGTAAATTTCAACTTATCTGGAGATATTCATTTAAATAAAACACAAAACAACAAAAACCCAAACACATTTGTCTACTATAAATATTTCATATGTGCAAAAAGAAGAGTAACCCACTGCTTAAACTGATAATATTTCCATAAGCAGACATTCCTCTTATTATTTTTCTAGTTTTGCATAAAAATATGCAGAATTTTTTTTTTCTTATCTCTTTTTTTCTTTCTTTTTCTTTTCTTCCTGACTTTGTCATCTTCATCTTCACCTTTATCTTATCTTGCACTACGGTCATACCTTGAAGTTCTATTTAATGAACTCTTCTGTTCCCTGAATAAAGTGGAGAAACAGAGTGAAATGTTGAAATGTAATGTTGAGTAGTTCATGCTGATCAGATTTGGAAGTCTGTAATACAGAATTTAATTCGCTGAGCTCAGATCAATACAATAACATACATATTACCACATCTTGGTGTATGACTAAGTTCTGGTCTGTTTTACTATTGTTTCCTAACAATTAAAAGGTCAGAATGTGATGCTAATACTTTATATTGGTATAAAAACCTAAAAATGTAGATACATACTTTATGTATGAGAGGTCTTGATGTGAGCTGTATGCATATATAAATACAAAACACATATAATTTTTGAGAATATTTGCTACTTCAACAAGGTTTTTCTGTGGGGTGGGGGGGAAGTGAAAGAAAGATTAATAATACGTTAAAATGTAGTTCCTGGCCGGTCCTATATTGTTTGTGCTGCAGTGTCATATCAGTGTCATCACAGTTCAGCTGTGCTAACACATTGATCTTGTCTGGAACTTTGCAA
>NW_009644988.1:0-1139 GCF_000690535.1 Cariama cristata | reverse complement strand
AGACATATGAGGGTGTAGGACACCACCATTAAAAGCATCCAGTAGATGTTAATTTCACCTGGGACAGCCAATCGTTAATGATCTTTTCTCTCAGACCACTTTTTAATTTTCCAGCCTGTTTTCCTGTCCTTGCAGTTAGAACAGCCAATGACACTGGTTCTTACTTTCTCAGGATGTTTCCACCTTTTCAGTTGAGAAGGAGACGTTACAGTTCCTTGGTTTTGAGCTTATCAGTGGTGCCTCGGGATGTGTCCGCTTCCCAGGTGCCCAGCCGCACCGCAAAAATGATAGCTGCACTTCTCAAGGATGCTTCACAGGCCTGGTTCCCAGGCTAACAGTTCCCAAGCTGGCAGGCATTTTCTCTGTCAGTTTCTCAGTCAGGATTTGCGCAGACTTTTTCTTTCATTCAGTAGTTTTCCCTTCAAATCAGATCTCCTTTCTGGCTGCTCACATCACCTCCCTGCAGGTCAGCTTAAGCTCCCAGTCATACTCTGAGTGTGTGCAAGCAATGGCCTTGCTCATGTACAAGCAACACCTTTTGTGTTCAGCGTGTAGGCGTAATTGATGGAAACCCACAAACAGCACTAAATTGTTGGTGATGTACAAGATGGGCTAGAATCCAACTTACTTTCTCCTGACTTGTTAGGTAGAGTAAATGCAGCACATCTTACTTTTATAACTGAAGTCAGCAGATATGTCCCTGAAGACACAAAAGGACACATTTCTTGAATAATAAAGTCTCTCTCTTATAATCACTTTTCGCAGTAGTGCCACGTGTTAAGCACAGACACAGAACTTAAAGGGGTTTCTAGTGAAAGTCAGCCGTGAAGGGCACTGAATTTGAAGGATGTGCTTACAAAGTCAAAGTCAGGACATACAGGACTCTGGAACAGCTTTTAGATCTGAACACAAAGCAAACCTGGCTTCTCGTATTTCTCTTTCATCTACACCTCTTATTTGTGGTTTCTCTTATAAGTGAGTGCCACTAAGACAGTGTTAACTCTCAGGATGGAAATCTTCCCGATAGACTGTAAAATGTAATTCTGTTTCTCCACAGCAAGTTCCCGTTGCAGAAATACAACAGTGAAAAGTGAAAAACTGCCTTCTGGAAAAGGACTAATACATAAAGGAATGACCAG
>NW_009644987.1:0-1141 GCF_000690535.1 Cariama cristata | reverse complement strand
CCACCAGGACCTTAATCCCAGGGGCTGAAAGCATTCAGGGCTTGGGTTTGCAATGAGTAGAGCTCAAGCCTGTGTTTTGAGTTGCAAGTATTCTTTCTACCCTTTACAAGTCAAGGTCCTGATATGAGCTTTTAATTAATTATACTTTTAAATCTTCCTCCTTTCTATTTAAGTTTTGGGTGCCAGTGCAGAATTCCAATGGAGATCAGCTTCTGCTAAGCCAGAGCTCTTTGGCAGCATGAATAACTCAAATCTCAGAGAAATAGATTAAACGTTGCAGTCTAAAGAGTTTGCTGAAATTACAATTCAAAATGGGTAAAAGTCCTTTCATTGCAGCTTTTAAACAGAAGCATGGCTCTCTTAAAGATGTAATCTACGAGGCATGTCAAAGGTTTTTGACATTTGAAATTATAGCTCGAGTACCAAAGAGAGGCTGTCAATTTGTAGCTTTCTGCTTTTTGTCCCTGTAAATGTGAGTAATTTGTTTTAGCCCCCAGTACATCGCCAGTGTATTGTTGTTTGTGGAGCTGCTTGGATTTAGTAGATGAGAATCAATAAATGAACCATTTACTGACTGTGAAATTGACTTTTATAATTGAGAGACTGCTGAAAATGTATGTATATCTGAGGGAAGCAAAAATCGAATAGCATTATATTGTATGTTTGCTGCAATTCTGAAAGAAGGAAGTTGGTCCTTTTGGATAAAAGTCACAGAATCACGTAAATGTTGGATGGAAGGCACCACTGGATGTCACCTACTCCAACCTCCCGCTCCAAGCAGTGCTGCCACCAGCACTAAGTCAGTTCAACCATGACTTTGTTTAGCGCGGGTCTTGGAAAACCTCCAACGATGGAGCCTACGCAGCCTTTCTGGTAACCTGTTCCCATGCTGTGCTACCTTCCCAGTGAGGAAATGTTTTCCTTTGTGTACTGCAAAAGCAACCATTCATGGTTTCGACTTATTTTCAATTTTATGTTAATATTATTCTGTTAGGAGAATAAAAGTCCTGTCTGCGCAAAATATAAAGGAATGGGAGGAAAACGTCTTTCCACGAGGCATCCCAGCTACTTAAGCAATCTGGGCTCCCTAAATACACTCTCGATTAATGGGAAAACAGTGGCACTCTCAGATGGAGATTCA
>NW_009644986.1:0-1143 GCF_000690535.1 Cariama cristata | reverse complement strand
GCTCAGCACTTTAGTATTGCTCAGCATGCCAGATTAAGAATTTACCAGCAAAACCAAAGATTTTAGTCAGGCTGCTGCTTAGTAAACCAACAGAATTCCCAGTAACGATACCTTAGGGGAGCAACCAACTTGCTTTCTGTGAATCAGGACTGTAAGTCATTACAGGACACGGTGCTGTCAGCTATGCACCAGCGAGACCGAGGTAGGAAAGCACAGCAAATGCAGTAGAATTCCTGAACAAATTTTGAAATGTCAAGACATTCTTTCACAAGCTCTTTGATGGACTAATAAAATGGTTGAAATTTGCTGTGGTTTCAAATGTTCTGATAACTGCAGTATGTCAGGTGGATTTTCACATTTGCCTTGAAGTAGACTTTGGTTATCTGACTTATCTCAAAATAAGGAAGAGTAAAATAAAAGCAAAGAGGTACAGTTGACATACCAGCAATGGAAGCCGAGTATATCTGAAGCTTATATTGATTTCAGTAGTCCAGTTTCCAGATACTTTATTTCACGGTCCTTTTAAAAATGGAAAAAATCCAAATTATCTTGAAGACATATATTTAACCCATACTTTTAACTCTATACATCTCAAATTTTGATTGAAGCTGAAAAGTAAGAATGCAAGATACCATAAAAGTATGAAACCATCTTGCAAGCTCCTTTCCTCATGAGCTCCCACTGACTTCAGTGAAATTATTATTGCTATTGATTACTAGACATTACTATTGCCATCTTCTGGTGCAATTGAAAATTGGAAGTTATTCTCATTAAAATGTGTTGAAATTGCTGATGCTATCTAATGCTGGGAATGGTACTGTTCCTTTCAGAATTGAACACAAAATGTATAACATAATAGGTGTGTTTTTCCTATAAATAAATAGCTACGTTTCTCCCCAAAGCTTTTTTGTAAACTTGGTATGTATAGAACTCCAGATGTGTCTTGGAAAATAGAAAGAGGGAAACGGTGATGGCAGATAAAGCTCACTAAACTTCTGCACTTTTAATAAAATTATTTGGGGATAATTTAATGGTTTGGTGTACTGTGTTAGGGTAAATATCTAAAAATAATAAAAGTTTCTCTGTAGTATTATTGGAAAAATTACCATCAACCTTGTCTAGACTTTCAAGGATTTGAACTCC
>NW_009644985.1:0-1141 GCF_000690535.1 Cariama cristata | reverse complement strand
AACCATAATGATTCTATGATTCTTCTTAAGAAGTATATCTACATTTTTAATTCTTACCACTCCTCCTCTTTTTTCAAAATCTTTTGAGAGCTACCCTCCACAAGAAGGAGGAGTTGACTGATGAAATAAGAGCATGCATTTTCTTTTCTAAAGTTGTAGTGTTGTATGGTAAAAACGTTCAAGTTGATCTCACCAGCCTATCTGCATTTTTAAAATCTTATGATAATTTCCCTAAAGATTAAATAAGAATTAAGAAAATGTTGCTCCGAACACACACATGCACACATACACACACATAGAGAAAGAGAGAAAAAGGAAAGTGAGGAGAGAGAGAGAAAGGAAGCAAGCAAGGAAGGAAAACATATTGCCAATTTTTACTTGCTCTTGCCTGAGGGAATATTTTGCATTAGTACAGATGTTTTAATGGAGAAATTGTAAAGAATTTTATAAACAATACTGAATACTAAGCATTTACGATGAAGTGGTAAAATTACTTTTATTCACTATGGGAAATTGAAGCATGTAAACTACACTGCAATTTTCACGAAATAACTGCTGATTCAACAGAATTTCATTTCAAAGATGTGCATTTGCAAATTACGTTTGCTTTTGTTCCAAATTTGTGTTCAAGGTTTTTGAAAATTAGTCTTCACAGGCTTGAAATTTGTTAGAATTGGTGGATACATGTTGTTTTCCAGGCTCCTTCACTGTAACTCCAGCAGTAATTTGGGGGATTTTCTTTATTTGTAAATATTCATCATTGATGAAAATCAATATTTTGACAGTTCCAAAACAAAGAAATATTTTTTCAAACTATGTCCTTGTTCAAATAAGCTCTTAAAATTTATGCTGATTGTAGTATAAATGTTCAAGACTATAGTAAAAATGATGAATAGCAATCCAAATTGTGCAAAATTATCAATTCTAGTATTCATATTTGGTAGAACTAATGTTTTTCCCTTTTTTTTTAAATTCAGATTATGAATTTTTAAAATCTTAAATATTTTCCTGTCCAACTGCATGTTTGGGCTTACCTCATATCTCCTGGTCCTGATTTTCTACAGTACCATATGAGGTTACTGACAGGATCGTATCCTTGAAAATATCTCCAAAGATGGATAAAAAATTGGATTTTTTTTTT
>NW_009644984.1:0-1151 GCF_000690535.1 Cariama cristata | reverse complement strand
TTCTCCCGTAGGTCTGGGCAGGTTTATGAGCCTGGTGTGGAAGCTTTGAACATCTAAGGGCATCACAGGTTTTCCCCAAACCATCTCTCCTCTTGTTTCTGCTGAAGACAAAGTAACAGGTTAGATGGACTGTTGGTCCATAGATCAGCCCTTATACCTGTATGCTCCTTAGAAGCTCGTGTGTGGTCAGCTGAACTGAGCACAAGGTATTCAGGCTAAACTAGTTTTCTAGGCTCTTTATTGGGGAAGGGTGGAGAAACATCTTTTTGGATGCATTACACTATTTTAGATATTCCTGCAAAGACAGAATGATTTCTGCTCTTGAATTGCCTGTCTCATCCCACTGATTATGAAGAAGCACAGGTGACTCTCTTTACCTAACTTTTAAATGGCTCAAGCTGGGTATAGGAATGCTTAATTACGGTTCTCTCTGTTTATCTGTAATAGCATTCAGGAAGCTGGTTAGAGGGTAAAAGCGGTTTCACAGAAGTGTGATCTCTCAGCAAAACCTGAATCCAGACAAGAATCTGGAAGCATCTTGTTATTCTTAGCAAACTTAGAGGGGTTAATTGAATGGGGACCTGGGCTCTATTCCTGATCCACAAAGTGCATTACAAATGGATGTCAAATGTTAGCAGAGCAAGTATTCATTATGGCACTTGAAATTTCATAGGAAAAATTTTTTTGATGGAAAAATTGTTTTTAAGCTATATCCATTTTTACAGGAGAGAAGGTAATAGCTATGGCATTTCTTCAATTTTAATAAGTTTTTAGGTTGTTTTTTCTAAAGGAAAGAAAATATTTTCTAGTGGGCATTCTGAGTGGAAATCAGTAAAGGAAAAAATAAAAAAGGAAGGCAGCAATTAGCATAGAGCAAAATATGTTGGAGAAAGTTAAGAGTGGGGCCCAGATTTTTACCTCTGCACTTTTATTCAACACATCAATTGCAAATATTTTTGTCATATAAAGTAAAAATAAAAAAATCTCTTTAATCAGAACCCCCATAAATTTTACAGCAATTACATAACCAAAGTTATTCATGAATCTGCAAGGAAAGTTTTGCATAAGCAAATGAGAGATGCAGCTTTTTGAAGCTTTTTTTAAGTCCTATGGTTTATTTTTGAAATTGTTCCTGGCACTGTAAAATATTT
>NW_009644983.1:0-1152 GCF_000690535.1 Cariama cristata | reverse complement strand
AAAAGCCCATTCTTAAACACTCTTCTCAGTTTAAATGGATAGAAATGACCAAGGTTGAAGGCCTTTATTAGCAAGGCTCTCCAGGACAGATACACATAGAAAACTTGGAGGAAATCACTAATACAAGGTCCTACACAACTCTGCTGAGACTGTGGGTCTGTAAAGTCTTGTTCCTTTTTCCACCATCACCTTAGGTGAGGCTAAGTGTACTGATATGCATGCGCTATTTTTAAAATATAGCTTTTTACTCCTGAATTTTACATGAATGTATCTGTGCTTGATAAAGTGTTTTTCACTTATGGTTAGTAATGTTTTCCAGATCTAAACACATCACCATCCAGACCCATATCTCGCATTAACTAGTAGCGTGAAATACTGCTGCTGTACATCAGGAATATTAAAGTAGAACAGGAATCTTTTCTGGACAAATAATACGCTACATTTTGTACTCTCTTTGCTCTACAAGAATTTCCTCTCTTTCCCGTCTCTACCTTGAATATGTATTACAAAAATCATTTTACCCACTGAGGAAACAGATCTGACCCTGACATTGAAAAAAGAAGTCGAGATATCAGTGAAATCTTTAACAAAAATAAATTAAGCGTTAACACATACCTGTGAAATAAATTAACAAACCCAGAATATTTTGTACAATAATTCCTAACTACTTTGTATAATAATTTCTAATACTAACATATGCATCACCTTTTGCACCACAATGTGAAAATGTAGATACCATAGTCATTCAGAAACGGATTTGAAAACTGAGGCAGACAAAGCGTAAAAGTCTCAATTCTCTTCAGCAATTAACTCTCACTACCTGTGAACTTTCCTAAAACACCTATTTGATGGATATTCATTGGGCACACCCCAATTGTACAAAAAGGTGATGTGCAAATAAAAGTGAAGTTAAATTTTATGAGTTTAAGAGAGTACTACACAAATACACCATAAAAGTAACTGGAAGAGTGTGCATGCAGAAACGGTACAGAATCTACCCCACAGAGGGTCTGCAAGCGAGAAACAGAGGAACTGTTATGAATAGTTAAAAGCTGATTTATTCTAATATCAGCCTTCAAAATGTGCTTAAAGCGTTCCCCTGCAAAGAATCTAATAAATAAGCTGGTGAAAAGTATAAGTGCTTTTTGTTTT
>NW_009644982.1:0-1135 GCF_000690535.1 Cariama cristata | reverse complement strand
TACACCGCCGCGCGGAGGCGTCAGGCCCGCTTCTCAAGAGGAGCTGCTTTGTTTAAAAAAAAACAAACAACAAAAGCGACAGCAGTTTTCCTTTAAACGAGGGGATTTTGAGGCACGAGGGGGTGACTTTGTGTCAGCCCTGAGCTGCTCTACAGGTATCTGAGGTCCCTACAGCTGGGTGCAAGGGCCAGCTAAAACCACAGCCGCTGGGTGGGCCTGGTGGCTCCTGTTGATAACTCTGGGGCTGGTTTTCTTATAAAACTAGATTGCTCAGAGAGATACTGAGTTCTGCATCTTGGACAACTATAAATACTTAAGGGTTTTTTTGAGGAAATTCTTTTGAATTGAATGCGGGCTCTTTATTTCAGGCTATAATAGTTTGTTACAGATTATTGTCTGTATCTTTGAAGCTTGAAGTTGTTGCAAGATTAAGTTTTATGTGGTTGACCTTCTGATCCCATTTCAATTGGTTTTATCAGTTGTTTTATTGAGGCTAACAAGAGGTGGACCCTGTGCTGAGAACCAAAAAGGTAGACTCTTGTCTCTGCATGAAGTCCTAATGAAAAGGCAAAAAATCCAACACATAATTAAAAAATGTTACAGGGTAATGTAGTCCAATCTCCTCAGAAGTTTTATCTGCAGTTGCACCAGTTTCTGCCCAATATATATTATTGTGATATTAAAAGCCAAACCAGGTTAAACTATTTTTTTAAACTTTGACTTTTTAAAATACACAGTAATATAACTTGACTACCTTGCTTAAGCTCTAGTTTGAGTAAATGACATGCTTTTAACAACCTTACAATCCTGAAATAACAAAAAATATCACACACACAAAAAAGCTAATTTCAAACAGTGCAAAAGTAAAGGACATGAGATGAAGGTGGTACCTGCTCCCACCTTCCAGTTTGTCTGTTGATTTAGCATTACCGGTTTCCAAACCTAGTTAAACCAGTCATCTCTCTGAAGGAAACAATCACAAATAACTTGAGTGTCCACCTACAGACTTACACTGAGAACAGTAGAAGATGAATTCATACTGGACTAGCTGGCACTTGGGTGCAAATTAACCCATCTCAATATTGAAGATACCTGTAAGAACAGATCACACACTGTAAATGCTATATGTACCTAT
>NW_009644981.1:0-1135 GCF_000690535.1 Cariama cristata | reverse complement strand
ACAAACAAACAAACAAGACCAAGATTTAAGCTACCACTTTACAGTCCCTTCAGTCTGTAGTTTCTTGATCACTTTAAGGCAGAATAAATCAGCACCACTGTCAAAAGAATTGATCCTGTCCTCTGTACAAACCCCGGCTGCCCATGCCCACCTCCTTATGCTAGCACGAGTCTTCATTCAATCACACAGTGAACTGAATTGGGAAATTTGGGAAATTGATCCACGTTCAATTAATCAAGAAGAAAAGAAAAACTTCCCAGGGAGAGGCATTCAGAATTGCCTTCACTGCTTCCTGATTTATCTCCCCAGTTCTCCTAACAGAAATGAAAATAAGGCAAAGCCACTTTTCAGGACCTTTCAACACGACATTGGCCGTACTCCTCCAAGGAACCAGAGACAGACCTGCCTGAAACAAAATGCTTCATCTTTGTTACTGGTAGAAGAGGCAAAGCTACCAAACTCTGGGAATCAATGGGACATCCACTTGGAAAGCCAATTCTGTGGAAATCGCTTCAGGTATCTTACCTGCAATACATCTGGCTGAACTGACTGAGGCTATCGCTTGAGTGGTCGATGTTACAGAAAGACCGATTCACGCGGTATCAAATACACCTTCACAAATCAGCCTCTCTTGTGTTATGAGATGGTTTCTGAATACCTGGGCTGTTCAGACACACAGTGTGATAGAGCTGACCCTTGATACACAGGAGTATCGAACACATTCTGTTTGTGTCCCAGTAGTCCAAAATCAGTCTGAAGCTGTAAAACCAGTTAAGACTACCCTGGCAACTATCACAAGGATAGGACTTAGGACAGAGCAACTGTCAGCTTTGCTGGACTGCTCACACTCAAAAGCCACATAATATAGGCTAGAAGTAGCCATGAAAGAGGCACAGGTAAGGCATATTCATAAAGACAAGACAGCAAGCCTCTAAAATGTACAGCAAGACCTTCACCCTCTGGAAAGCAAGCCCTGGCAGTAATTAAAACCCAAATGACTCCAAATAAACTCCAAGGTTTTCACCATGGTTTGGTGAGTCTGTCAATTTACCACAAGCCTAAGAAGCGGAGCAACTGTACAGCAAGTTGGAAAGAGGCTGATACAGTTCTCGCGTGATGCAGTTCAAGAGCTAAC
>NW_009644980.1:0-1145 GCF_000690535.1 Cariama cristata | reverse complement strand
TTTTTTGGGGTCTGTGCTTGAATTCAGCTTGACTCTCTGCCTTAAGAGGGCATTTTGGATGCCAGGAGTGACAGGAAGCAACGCAGCCCCTTAATCAGCTTGTAACTTACTTTATGCACACGATCGCTTCCCTCTTCTACCCGGGTAGGATGCTGAAAGAGGTCATAGAGGACGTGAAATGCTACCACTTGCCTGGAAGGCTAGATCTGTAGGGGCTGTAAATCAGCTTAATACCCAGAGATTTAAGAAACCTGGTCAATAGCCTGCACAATACGGCTCTTTTTGAGGGAGTTACGATTCAGCAGATCCAACTTAAAATTATAATATGAAAAAAATCGCATATGTGAAGGAAAGCCTCCTCCCCCTAAGCATGCAGACACTCTCACATGCACTCCCCAACTCATATTTTTGAGTTATGGCTCTGCCTGCAAACACTGCACAGGCTGTTGCGACCTTGGGGCTGTGTGCTGGGATGGAGGTCTGGATCTGCTCAAGCTCATCTGAATAATTTCTAGAGGAGTCAACTGGACCTTCTCAAAATACAGCTTCTCCGGGGTGAAGGCTTTGAATGGGAGGCTAATCGCTGATGTGTGTTGTTTTGTAGCTAAAACTTTTCCCATTGCACTTGTGTGTTAGAAACTGGAATTTGGCTTCCTGTCTGCCTAGTTTCTGCCTGAAGCAAAATTTTTACGACCGAGCTGTGAACCCCTTAGTGGAGACGGTTGTAAAAGAAAAGCTTACAGCCTTTTTAACTAATTGTGGCCTTACCAGTGATTACCATAATTTTCTGAATGTATTTTTTAGATTTTTGTCCCCTCTGATCTCATTCCATGTCCCTGAATGAGTCAGAGCTGGAGTGTGAGCATAAGATGCAGTGGTAAAAATACAAAAAAAAAGATGCTGGGAAAAGATTTTACAGTTTCCACAGCTTGCCACTCACCTCCCCAGACTTTAGATCAGGCCCTCACGGACCAGTCAGAAAGGGAAGGGATGGTGCGGTCACTGAGATGCTAATGCTCCTTTTCCCAATGGAAAAGTAATCTTTTATGTAAAGCAAAATAATTCTAAATCCCATTACCACCAGCAGCCTGTTTTAAAAATTCATTAGTCATTAAAAAAGGGTATATTTATCTCTGGGAAAAAAA
>NW_009644979.1:0-1142 GCF_000690535.1 Cariama cristata | reverse complement strand
TCTATATACTTGTCATTATCCATTATGACTGATGCCAATAATCAGTTAGCCTTCCTATGCTAGTAAGCAAGGAAACACAGATCCAGAGAAGTCTTCGCTGCAACAGAAAGACAGAGGGTACTATCAGGACCCACAATTTCTAAAGCAATTTCCTATGTGTATTTTATTTGTATAATCCTGTGGCAACATTGACTGAAATGTTTGTTTACCTCAGGAGAGTTTTCGTAACAGCAAGTTAATGTGATTTGGATGATGGAAAGCACCAAATGATTCATAGAATTATTGCTGCTAGTAAATCACTTGGAGGTTTCATGACAGAAAGGATGGTTGCCCTTATTTCAAACAGTTCTTTGTATCTTTTTAGAACACGTTACTGAGCATACAGACTAACATGCTACCTGTTAGCGATTAAACCCACTTGCATAGATTATGAATAGGTGGTATTCTTTTCAGCTGCTTAATATTTTAGATGTGTTTCTAGGAAGCTAGATGATGATCTAAGAGCACTGTAGTAGGGGAGCCTAAAAACCCTGAGGTAGAAATGAAACAGTGGAAACCTGTTGTGTTGGAGTTACTTCATTGCCCTATATGGCACTGAACTCAATTCCTTCTATAATGCAATTCAGCTTAAAATTTGCAAGGTTCAGAAAAGAGCTGATAGTCCAGATTCACATCAGCTAGATATCTGAAAAATACAAAGGGAAAAATCAAACAACAGGAATACAAACTTTCATCATATGTTAGTGTTATTTTCACCCCCTGCAAAAAGGATATCACCCTGCAAAACAATGAAGTTGAAAACTTGTCTGAGATGAGGGCATCTGCACTTTCTGTGGAGTTCTAAGTTTTCTATGAAAACAATAATTTGACTTCTCACACGAAGCTGATAGTTGATACTAATTGGCAAAACTCTACTGAGTTAGTCCAGACTAATATTTTTGTGCTACAGATAAAATGTGTCATTAAATAATTGAGTGTATTTAAGGGTCTTTAGTTCTATTCATGCGCAGTACTTCTCATCTGTGGCTTGTCTTTCCAGGGGGCTGAACACCTTTTATTTTAAAGAACCTGTTGTACCATGTTGTGCCACTTGCTCTACAGTCAACCAATAGACCTTAAATCATAGAATCATAGAATCATTA
>NW_009644978.1:0-1142 GCF_000690535.1 Cariama cristata | reverse complement strand
TACATGTCTTGTTTCCTTCCCATGCCACTTGTAAATGTAACCCTTCTGCCAAGACCAGCAAGATTTAGGTAAAATTTTGAAGGAGTTACTGTCAGCACAAGACCTTACCTGAAAACCTGGGAGAAGTCAACAAAGCTTTCCGGTAGTCAGGTAGATAATTTCCTATGCTTGCAGGCATGAAACACTCGGCTTAGTGAACCAAATTATTATCAAAGGAAGAAAAGAGAAGTCCAAATGGTAGATAAATAAGGTAACATGCAACACTTAGTTCCCAAGTACCCGCAGCTGCCTTACGGTCCCTCCCTGGAAAGGAGCTGCTAGGCCACCTGGTTGCCTTTCCTCCCTTGCAGTAACACGTCGCGCAGCTGAGGACCGTTCTGTCTGTGGCTGCGATGCCCAGCTGAAGCCGTGTTATCTGCCTCTGTCAGAGCCTTGCTGCCTCTATCAGCTCCCCATGGCTCCCCGCAGCCGTTGCTCTCTTTTTCTCACCCACCGACAGAGTTGTGGCTGCTTTCCCAACTCTTCCCGTTACCTCAGCCCCTTGCAGGAAACATTTTTGTAGTTCTACAGTAGCAAATCTTCCTCTTCAACACTGCTTTCTCTCTCCTAGCTCTAGAGCCAGCACTTGTACAATCTCTCTGTTCTCTAGTTTTGGGTACTAACTTCCGTATATCAAAGCTTGTGAATTGAGATGGATCATGACTTCTCCCAATCCCATTTAGATGTAATTATTTGTTCTAGTCTTCTATCAAGCATTTCAGCTTAGAAGATATTTGCTTCCAGACATCACTGGGCTCCCTTTTCAACACAAATGCCCTACCAATACATGCAAAAACCCCATGGCCCTTGTTCCTCTTCATTTCTCTCCCTTTTCAGCTACCAAATGCCAGTATAGTGCACCTCCTCTTCCCTTGGGAATTCTTATTTTGTGCATTGCTTTTGCTTTCTAAAGAGGATAGATATGTCTGAAGAAGACCACAGAACAAATATCGAGGGGTTTTAAAACCATGACCATATTTTTAAGGAATGGTTGACCAAGCTAAGTCTGTTTAGCCTGAAGGAGTTAATAAGAAGAGTTGAGGACAGTCTTCAAACACAAAAAGTGGAAGGAAGGAGTCTGTTCTCTGTTTCCCTGCCAGAGG
>NW_009644977.1:0-1145 GCF_000690535.1 Cariama cristata | reverse complement strand
GTATCCTGGGGAACTATCACTTCATATAGACACTGTTACTGTATTCCAACTGATGCATTACAGCCATTGTTAAATTGCTGTAACAGTATAATCTAAGACAATCCCTTAAAAGCTTACCTTTAATGATAATTACACTGCAATTCCTTGGAATGGAATCTCTGAATTTCTCTGAATGTCTGTGTATGGACACTTAAGCTTCTGGTGCTGTCTGATGCAAGCAATGCGTTAATAAAAGAATGCTCTTCCTTTTTTCTTTTTTTCCTTTTGGGCTGTCAGTAATATGAGTCCTTCTTCACACCTTCCAGGCTTTGGTAAATTGCAGTTCTGGGCTTATGCTGCTAATGAGTCACTATTCGACATTTGAATTTCCTTTTGAAAGGTAAAAAAAAGCAGAAAAATTATTAATACTAGCTAGATATGCAGGGCTCAAAATAAACTATAAAATCAAAACATGAAAGAAAATATGTGTCTATATATTTATTTCCTTTTCCCAATGTGCACATGGAAAACTCGCTCCAAGTCCCAACAATTCTGTGATGACTAAATATTGTAGATTGTGTTAATGGTTTTTGGCTTTAGCAGAGA
Organism: Cariama cristata; assembly: GCF_000690535.1. Classification (NCBI taxonomy): domain Eukaryota; kingdom Metazoa; phylum Chordata; class Aves; order Cariamiformes; family Cariamidae; genus Cariama; species Cariama cristata. The sequence goes on along the minus strand of NW_009644977.1, from coordinate 560 downwards.
CTTTGTCACTGGAGGGAATGGGGCATAAGGGGATGTTTGTATTTTTTTAACTTAAACCTGTCTTGGCTTTGCTTATGAGTATAAATAACAGTTAGTGAAAATTTTGTGACTTAAAAGCAAATTTTTACATCTCTAAAAAGTTATTCCACAGGCTGGCCATTAAATAGGCCTTAGCAGGCTTTTTAGCCTTTCTTCAACTAAGCTGGTGACCTATTGGTGAAAGATGCTTTTTCTCATTACTGTAAAGACTGAGGTAGCCGGTCTCAGCCTATCCTGCTCTGGAGGGCTGAAAGTAGGCATGCAGCTGTATGAGCAGTCCTTTCTAATTCTTGATTTGGAATGACTAGTAGTTAAGTCAGGAAAGAATCTCAGAAAATCTCATATTCCATCCCTCTGTCTCTATGTGGCATAAATATTTATCATGTGAACCAACAAAAAGTAGTATGTGCAAGATAATGCTGAAGATTCTTGGTTTTTATGATACTACAATTTGGTTCCAAGCTGGATAGGGCCTTAATTTCCTCTATGGCTTTTTTTGTTGGCTTTTTTTTTTTTTTTTT
>NW_009644976.1:0-1148 GCF_000690535.1 Cariama cristata | reverse complement strand
CCATAACGATTCTATGATTCTATATAAGAGTTTTCTAGTAACATACTCAAGAAAGCGGAAAAGAAAGAGCCTGCAAATAGGTGTCTTTACAGGGAGGTAGCGTGGGGAGTGGAAAAATGGGGTGGCCCTCACAAGTGGAAATGTTTTGAACCCTAAATTTGTAGTGGCCCCTCTTTAGTCTCAATGAGCTCACAAGCTGTTGCTTGAACCTAATTTCTGCATCTGATCTGTAGTTCACATATTCTTTGACACGCCCAAGCACTGTCAGGTATCACTGGAGAGTAGAAAAATGCTTGTAAAACATGTTTCAGGAGATTTATTTTATGGCAGTAATAAGCAAAGGCTTACTATTTAAAATCTGCTCTGTTGGAAACCTGGTGTTTTTTGAATAATGGAGTCTAGGTAGTAGCTCTAATAGGGACTTAAGCAATGGCTTTTTACTGACTAGTAGAATTTGGAAAGGATATGTCAAAGAACATCCTTGATTTGGGGCCGTTCACCTTGCTAGATGGTTCTTCATGAAAGTATGATCTCTAAATGTTGAAGCTTTTCAGTGAAAAACCTCTGAAAAAAAAAAAAAAGAGGCAGATGAATTAGCAGTGAGTTAGGAGGAGTGCGTCTTTGCCTGTAGTTTGGGGAGTGCTTCACGGTGGTTCACGAAGGCTGGTATCTTGGTGACTACACAGTTGCGTGACTCTTCGTTTCAGCTGCAACGCCAGACTACAGGAATGAATCAATGCAGCATTTGCAATACGTGCTACTCCTATTGTTTTGCTATCTAAAGACTCTGTATGTGATTTCACTGCCAAATATGGGGTTTGTGGGTAGTAAAACTAACATCATCCATGGATCTGAACAGCAGTTGAGCCCACAGACTTTTCCTGCAGTACCGAGTTTAGGTCGGATGATGCGGCAGAGCTGGCAGACCTTTCTGGATCTGGTTATAGTTTTGCATAAAACATAGCCAGAACAGAAAGGGTTGATGCTCCCTTGTTGATCCACAACATGCCGAAGGAGGAAATTCTCTCAGTGCCAGTGGGCTTTGCACCTGGCGTCGTGAGCCAGATGCCAAACTCAATGAGATGCCTGGGAAGACTGGAAAGGGAAGGGAGGTGTTAGCCAGTGTGCTCCAGAGAGATCCAGAGCCT
>NW_009644975.1:0-1142 GCF_000690535.1 Cariama cristata | reverse complement strand
ACACACACACACACACACTTTTTTCCTTCTCCTCTCTTTCCATACAACTACAGTATTTAAATTCTTTAAAGCCATTACTCCAACTGACTGCTTAATATGGTATTTCCATGTTCTAGATCAATTGCTGAAATAAAAATATTCTGTGGTTCTTTTGCTGACGACAAGCTGAATCCTAGTTTACCATCATAAAGGTTTGTTAATACTGTACTATTATAAAATTGAAAATACCCTCCTTTTTATGAATTGGAGTATTTATGATTGGATCCATTGTCTATTTTCATTTTTTGTCTCTTTCCTAGGTACACATCTTCCTGCTCCAGTATCATCAGGTGGTTTTGTAGTTTGCTTTTGATCATGTGGCTGAGTGTATGTACGTATATATGTGCACATGAATCCCCCAATTATAATTAAGATTGTGATCATGGTTAGATTTCTACAAAGGAAACACCTAGCAAAGAGAAACACTTTATCTCTTTCTTTCTTCAGCCAAACAAATAGGAAGAATTTCCGTTCTTTCTGGAAATTAAACAAAGATCCCGAATTGAAAACTGACAGCTTGGGGTAGGATTCAGCCACAAATTCAGACACCTAACTGGAAGGTTACAGCTAGACTTCTATACGTGAGTGAGGTATCTAAGCCATTGTCCATGAGGATCTCATCAACACAGTCAAGAGAACTGAAGAGGAAGAGATGTCATGCTAGAGTTAGCACATGGTCAGCCCCACAGCTCTCTAGGCTCAGTTAACTTTACTGACTGTAGGTGGATTTCAGTTTCTTAAAAACAAATATTTAATGTCATATCAGGCAGCATAGGGTATCCAAGATATGTGCATAGGACCTGCAGAGAGGACACAGAATCTTTGTGAGATCAATGCCCTTCTTGAGTGACAACTGGAGGTGAGGAGGGAAACCCCAAAGTAATTAAAATGGCACTATCTGTCTGGCACTATCTGTCTATGTTTAGGCAACTGAATCTGTCCTTAGACTTGAATTGACTCTAATAGGTGTGTAGACACCTAGAGCGTATGAAGGAAGTTAAATTAAGGAATCAGGAAAATTTGGAGCTGAATCTCACCTCTTGGGCTCAATTTGATTGCATAGTAGGTATTTAGTGTCATTTGACATATCCTAAGATATGCTC
>NW_009644974.1:0-1147 GCF_000690535.1 Cariama cristata | reverse complement strand
TCTTTTGTTTTCCTTTGCTTCCACACACATCCTTTGCTTGTGCTTTATTAAACTCCCTTTATGTTGACTCACGATTTTTTTTGCATCTTATTTTCTCCCTCTGCTGTCCTGCTGAGGAAGGGAGTGTCAGAGAAGCTTGATGGGCACGCGGCATCCAACCAAGGTCAACCCACCACAGTTTTATTCATGTGTTTTCCATAGAAGAAAATATTTCAAATAGCACAGATGGATGTGTTTCCTACTATTTGTGTTAAGTTTATGGTAGATGTGCATGTTAAGGAATTTTGAAGTGTATTAAAAGAGAAAAAAAAGAAATTGTTCCTGATTATATTGATGTAGAACACTTACAATGTGCTGGCCATTCCTTTGTGATGATTTATGAAACAGATTGCAATCATTTCTTGGGTCTTTTAGGCTGATAACTGTACACAAGAGTTGGAAAATGTGGACAACATATGCAACGAATACATAAATGACCAGATGTGGTTCTTGTTAGATAATTTTACAATCTTAAACTGCCTGTAGCACTGCATGAACACAGTGTATAGTATTTGGTTCTTTGGTGCGCTGGAGACGAGGCTAGGACACCAGTTTTTTAAAGCTGGTAGCAGGAACACAAGGATTTAGACTCAGAGGAACCAAATTTGTCCTCCATTAGCAATGCCTGATGAGGAATGTGCTATTTCACCCACACAAACTCAGGTGCTATATGGTTGATATTCATATCATTTAGGACTTCCCAAAGAGCTTCCAACTTGTAAAATAGCTAACTTTCCTCCAGTCTTTCATGGAAAATCTGAATAGTTTTCTCTCACTATTCTAGTTCCTCTTTCTTTTCTCACTCGTTAGTGAGTTTATTAGGGCAGAATTCTTCCCCACCCATTCCCTGTCATCTCAATATTCAAGATTGCTCTTCAAGTCCTCTCTCCAGAATGAGCTAAAGGTGCAGCATGCAAGAGCAGATGTGTAATTACTAGGGTACCTGAAATCAAATGGGAACTTTTCTACCTCGCTCACTTCGGAGAGGAAATAACCAAAGCCGACACCATCATTTGTGCACGTTCATTGACTCAGCGCTTGCCTGTATGTTGAGACAATTAATCTATCAATAGACTTTATCTGTCCCTACTTGTGAAAGGACATCCTG
>NW_009644973.1:0-1142 GCF_000690535.1 Cariama cristata | reverse complement strand
CTGCACGTATTGGTGAAATGTGCTCTGGTGCTCTAAAGGAGGAGGCCTGGCAGGGTGGGACCTGCGGTCAGTGTGTGGTTTGCTGGCAGAGCCCTGGTTGCTGGCTGTGTTGTACACAGCATCCGTGGAAGGAAAGAGGAGGAGATAGCGGCAGGATGGGACCCTTGTGTGTTGGGACCAAATGTGTGAGCTGAGCAGGCTGAGGTGGCTCAGCAGCTGCTGAGGAATGAGGAGTGTCCCTCAGGCTTGCCTCTACTTACAGAGAGTTTGCTACAATTTGCTCCTTGTATATAACATAACTTTTTGGATCACAGGCAGAAATAACTTTTTTTTCTCTCTCCTGTTTTTGGCCTCCAAATTCCCGTGCTGCTATGTTTCTCTTTCTTCCCTCTCCTCATCCTAGCAAGATTTGCTTGCTGCCAAGGAACTGTTTTGGGGCATATTCTTATGCAAAGTTTTGCAAAGTCACCAGGCATTCGAGGGGAGGGGTAGGAGTGGATGGGAGTGCAGTGGGAGTGCTGGGGCTCCCAGCCCGCCTGCTGTCAGTGCATTGCAAACTGTCACTGGCAGTGGCAGAGGATCAGGCAGAACGTTGTGTTTGGGGAATCGAGTAGGACGTGGATGGGAGAGCTCAGTCTGTAGCTCGGGAAAAAAGTAATTAAGGAGTGATTGAGGTGGGATTGGAGAGGTGGTGGCTGCTGCCAAGTCCTTTGTCATAGTGCTGCCAACCAGTATCAGTTGTATGGGTGCTCAAGGAGGTCTGTGCATTTCAGCTGGGTCATTCTGCCTGTTCCTAAGGAAGGCTGACTCTGCTGAGGCTCTCAATCAGTGTGGCGTTGGTGTAGTCCAGCACAGCTTGTATGTGGTTATCTGGCATTGGGGGTGATGTGAAATAAGGAGCACCAGGCTTTTTGCAGAACGGGGGGGACATCTCAGCTGCCACTGTGCAGAGAGGGAAGAAGAGAGCGAGGCTGGAGCTGGCTGTAAGCATGAGAAAGGAGTGACCAGGAGAGGTGGCCGACTGAGAAGGAGCTGCTGAAGACAGCTGTGGCAGGCACAGCAGATTGCCAGTGTGCACAATCGCTTACTCTGCCATAAACCTTTATCATAACCTTAGCCCAGTAAAATAGTAAAAAGAGATT
>NW_009644972.1:0-1141 GCF_000690535.1 Cariama cristata | reverse complement strand
CATAGATCTGTTTCACCATGTTAGGGTCACGGTCGTGCTTCTCTTCTGTCTTCAGTCCCCGGTTAGTGCATTTGTAGGACTGCTGCTGTACACTTCATCCTTCTGGCTTGATTGGTGAAGCCTGAGGAAATTTCCCGGGGCTGTTTCTGGAAGGGAATTTGGATGCTGCTCTGTTGAAGCGGAAGAGGAGCATGTTGCCTGTGTACATCAGGTTTGGAGCCCGTGCAGAGCTGATGCCTGTTCAGCTCCCCGAAGGAATCAGGGTTGACACTGTGAGGTTGTGCATCGGGATCAAGGACTCTTTGCTTGGTTTGTGGCTCCCTGGAGCTCTGGCCTGGGATAACACCGTGAGATTACAACGGGAGATACAATGGTGGGCTCTTCATTTAAAAAGACAAAAAACATGTTCTTGAGCGCTTCAGCACTGAGTATTACAGCTTTGCGCCCTGAGCAACTCATCGGGGCCGTTCATAAAGTAAATAATTTAGATGAAAAATTTCATAAATTATAGAGCTATGAAAACAGTGTCTCAGGTTGAGGATTAACTTGCCTGAGGAACAGATAAGGATAAATCAGAATGAAACTGCTATCGCTCTTGACATTTAGTATTAGAATTACTTTGCAAAGCTATTTATACCAGTTTTAAAACAGTTTCAACAAGAAGTGAGATGTGAGAGGTGAACAGAAGGGAAGAGTGGAACCTAAGCTCGTCCTTCTCATTATAGGAAAGCAGGAAGATTCATTTGTCGAACATCAGACTATTTTAAATACTGAAGTGTTTAAGTCTTCAGATGAGATTTTTGAACATTACTAAGGAGATCAGCAAAATGAAAAATACAGAGCATAGTAAAATGGATCATATATTGGTATCCATGGAAATCCCACATGGATTCCTCTTGCATTATGGTTGATCAAGAGTAATTAATCTCTTGGTTTTCCCTGGTGTAAGGGGGACCAGAATCTGGCTTCTCCAAATTGTGGGCACTGGAAATGTTTTCCAATTGTTTTGGAGAAGTTCAGACTCCTCTGCTCGATGAAGTGCGTGGCTATAGTGGTAAGGCTGGTAAACCTGAGCAGTGCTCTGCTCCAACACTCCAGTACTTGACAGTGAGTAGCTTTTACCTTCAGTCCCCACCACTTT
>NW_009644971.1:0-1113 GCF_000690535.1 Cariama cristata | reverse complement strand
TTCTAAAACACGATGCAAATGCATACACTTATCTGGACAACCGAGTGTGAAAGGAAACATGCTTTAAAAGACATTTAAAAAATTTAAAGTAAAACTTCAAAAACCCTACACTATGTGATGAATAAATAGTAGGGCTCCTCCTGACCCAGAGAACAATTTCATCCCCAGCTCCTTCAAAATACATTGAACCAGAAGACCACATCTAATCACCAAGATACATGTTACTCCAGGTGGAGATCCTATCTCCCATTACCACCTTGTATCAAAGCCTATAAACCTTATGTTCAAGCCACGCTGCAGTCTTAAAGAAAGGCTGTCAATCCCTGACATCTGTAAGGTGCCATCTGGAGCTCTATTTATACCACGTTGAGATGTGCATCAGGCACAGAGGCGGTTACTTAATGACAGCATCTCCAACAGTCACTGTGTTGTTAACAGCTCTCAAACTCAGCTGCTGGTCAGTAATGCAAGTCTTTTCTACTCAACACAAGAACCAAGCTGCAATTCTGCAGAGCAACCAGGAAACACGCCTAAGCCCCTACTTCCCAATTCACTAAAGAGGAATTTCAAAACTCAGTAATTCAGTATACAGTAATTCATAGTATAAGAGATTCCTCCCCCCTTTTAAGATGAATCATTTTACACAATTATCAACTTAAGACTTACATATGATCACCATATTCAGAGTTGCTCCTGCAACTCTGAACTACATGGAAGCTCCTCATTCAGCAAAGTAGGTGTAGCAATACGTTCACAGATCCTCCACATCAACTGTGGAACAGCAGATCAAAAGCAACTGCACTTGGGCAGGTAAGAAAACATTGTGCATTAAAGAGTAGCTTTGAAATTAGTGTGGCTCAAAATGATGCACCTTCTTACAAGTTCAGACACAACTTACGCTATGAATTCTAGGAAAGGACCAGTTTCAAACATGTTTATGAGGCAACAAGCACATTATTAGGCATTGTGTCATGATTCCACATGTACATAATTATAAAACTTCAGATCTGAGGGTTAGCATCTATTTACACAGCTGTTTTCACTGATTTGTGGAGCTGCCAAAACACAATCCATACAATTGATCAGACAAGTTTTTCTCCAACAGTAGGGAAA
>NW_009644970.1:0-1135 GCF_000690535.1 Cariama cristata | reverse complement strand
AATCACTTACTTTAAAAATAAATAAATAAATAAGTAAACTTACTAAGCTTTCAGTAATGCATGTAACTTCCCCACTTCTAGGAAGTCGCCCACATCTGCATGTTACTGTCACTTAGCTGAAACTAGCTTTTTGTTTCACAAAATGAGACTGAAAAGTACTTCAGTATGCTCCATCAATATACATACACATCTTCCTCTTGATGTATCAGCTCTAGTTTTTTATAATTAAATCCAAGGACATATCAGAAGGCTCACACTGTTGTAGCTGAAGTCTGAGGTCTGCCACTCTTGAACCAAAAAAGCAGCAAAAATTTACTGAGAAAAAGAGACCAGAAATTAAAGTGCTCGTTTAGGACCAAGTAAACCTGGGCTCTTTTTCCTGGTTCAAAGACTGCTTCCTACATGGTAAATACAGCCTTACCAAATAGTAAGGCTGTTAAAAACTGTTGGTGCCATGGTAGTAAAATGAGGTTTCAGGATCACAATTTTGAATGTAAACAACTTGTTCACTCTCCAACTCCCAGTCAAAAAAATTAGAAGTTTGAAGTTCAGCATTACAGAACCAATTCCACCAGTGCCCAAGCACTTCTGAAAATCCTGCTGCAAGTCCTAATTGTTAGATGTCAAAATATCAGCGTACCAAAAAGATGAAGTTAGTTTTACTTCCTAAACTTGCATTATGCAAGCAAATTTTGTGGCAAGAAAGTCCCACTCCAGTGCAAATTTTTGGTTTTGCTTTTTTAGATAACTTAAAGAAATTAATTATCTTCTTGCTTGACTTTTTATTAATGCTTTTGCTGAGTCTGGCTCAGTGTAATTCGCAATTATTTGCAAAGGAACTCATATGTTTCCAATCCACGTTAGTGCACAGATGTGATTCAGGTAAGTATACTAACATCCTTTTTGGTCACAGCCTTTCTGGATTGTAACCTAATGACTCACAGAGTCATCAGATCACAGATTTGCCTAAGATTTCCAGCTAAGCCTAGCTTCCTCAGAACAGTAAGAATGCCAATGAATGCTGAGTTAGAAAAGGAATTTTAACTACAGTAACTTAAAATATTTGAAAGACTTATGTCTTGTAAACAACAAAAGACCTGCCCCCTTTGGATCTCCTCCTATGACCCAGTGACCC
>NW_009644969.1:0-1141 GCF_000690535.1 Cariama cristata | reverse complement strand
TCCTGTGTGAATGCAGAAAACCGCTGTGGCAGCCAACAAGGCCCTGGGCGATGCCCAGTGCTGCAGCGCTGGCAGCACCGCAGATCCTGGAGCGGCCGATAAGGCGGTGCAGGATGGTGGGCACCGGCAGCAGCCCAGTGGCATTTTGCCTGCACGTTCTATCCCTCATGCATGCACCCAGGCAGTGGTCAACTTGATTTATCATCATGGTCCAGCACACCAGCCTGTGTGCACTAGATTTTCTTGACAAAAGACAGATGTAGGCAACTCTAATGAAGATTATTCATCCCTAGTCCATTGAAAAAAAGTCTACAACTAAACACGGAAAGAGATTATCAGGTTGAAAATCTCCCTGAGTATTGTCTTTCTTTTGATTGATCTTCCTCCCATTCCTGTATTTTCAGTAAAAGGCCAAGAAGACACTTAGCAGGAGGTGGTCCTTGGAGGAAGGCAAGCCCTGATGTCTGGAGAGGAGCTTGGTCAGCTCTTTAGCTCTGCTGCAGCCTGGCCATCCAAACACCCCACCTCTTACCCCGTCACTAGTCTGACAAAACCCATCGCCTCCTGCTTTTTTATGCAGAAAATAAAACAGGAGATCCCCTGCATGCAAGGACATTGCTCCTGGCGAGGGTGCATCACCCCCAGTGTGCTCGGGGGTGTCCCAGGGGAGCAATTCACACGAAGCCCAAACTTCTCCTCCTGCCAAAGGAGGCTGGGGGCAGCCTGGCTGAACGCGGGGGCAATGTGGGATATGGCAGCCTTGCCAAGGCGGGTTCAGAAGGGAAATGCCCGGTGCTCCCCCCGGGTCTGGATGTCCCTGAGCTGAGCTTTTGCTGCTTTTTGAGCCCACAGCAGATCCTGCGGTGGCAAACCTTGTGTTCAAAGCCCACTTCACCTGCCCTCTATGGATGTAAGTGAAAGCAGAAATGGGATGAAAAGGGTGATCCTGGTTGATACTTGCTCCCTGTCCAGCAGCACTGCATCTGGCTGGTCCTTTTACATCTGAAGGGAGAACATTTGGATCAGCTTCTTCCTGCTGCAAAAGGGACAAGTAAACCAAGCAGGTCAAATTCTGTTACAGGAGGGGGACAACAGGGTTAAAGCAGATGTCAGCGGCAAAGCCTGAGCATCTTCTGAACAA
>NW_009644968.1:0-1139 GCF_000690535.1 Cariama cristata | reverse complement strand
GTAGAACTGCACACTAAAAATGATTCAAGCACTGGAACTGCATACAGATTAAAGTTATCACAATACAAATACAAATCATTGTAGACCTCTGAAAAAGGAAACTGTATTGTAAGGTTATAGGGAAACAAAAGAATGAAAGTACAAGAAAAGATGCTTTCCAGATCTAGAAAAAATGAACCTCTAATTTCAGCAGTGTTATCTCTTGATACAAGTAATTTTTCAACCAAAATGAAGGAACTCTGACTCTGGCCTTAGAAGAGTGTTTTCTTTCCCCAGAAGTAAATAGATGTTGGAGTAACTCTGAGTATGATATGCTCCATTCACTTAAGTGGACTATAATACTACATGATTATCAAAGGTGACAAGACTAATGCCAGTCTGGCATCTGCTGGGTAAGTCAATAGTGTAAAACTTTGTGCTCCCTTGGGCACAAAAGAATTAAAAACATACAGACTTAAACTGTAAAATCTAACAATTAGTGCTCATCAAAATATGAATGTTTTATTTGACTTCAAGTAGCGATTTTAAAGCAATACTGATCTGCTCTATTAAATAATGCAACTGAATCTACTGGAGATTTACTGTCTGGATTACTTTCCAGCTCACAACTCTGGATAACCTATATGATATTTTGCTTCTTATTTTTTAAGAAGTGGATCAAGATGATCATCCTAAACTACCCATTTAAGTGAGACCACATTTGTGGTTACATGACTTTTTTTTTTCCTGGGTCATACTGTTGCCATTCAAGTTTCTTATTGCTGAACCAGGAATGCATTTTACATGCTGAAGCAGCCACTTGTCCATATAAATTTTATGCTTGCTTCTTGATAAATCTAGATATTGCCTTTTGATTGTAATAAAATTAAATCATCTTACACAAACTGATGATCCTACTCCACAGTCCAATTTTTTACTTTAATTTTACATCTCCTCAAGGCTGTTTTATTATACAATGAACCCTTTAGTATTTTTTCATGCTTCATGTTCTGAATCATTGAACTGAGACCCCGAGATAAATTACTATTCTATGACATTTTGACTTCAATTTTTTGTAAGTAAACACTTCTGATTCATTTACTATAACTAATACATTACACAGATCTTGCTGTACTAAGAAGTTTAAGTAATTCAAAAAA
>NW_009644967.1:0-1140 GCF_000690535.1 Cariama cristata | reverse complement strand
ATTTTCATAATAATATATTATTTTTACTGTGATATTTGACCATGCCCTAAAGCTCATTGTGAGATCAATAATTTCTTTGTGTCCGTTTATTTGTCCTGACACAAAACCTCTCTTTTATTGATGCAACGAGCTTTGTAATCACACGTCTTCCGAAGTGAGAAGGAGGAAACCAAGGAACTACTTCTTTACAGAATGTATTTCCTGCCTTGACATTTCAAGAGTCAAATGCAGATGCTAAATATCTGCAGGTAATGTGGTTTACCCCCTTCCTGTCAAATAAGATCAGGCAAATCAAGATGTACCAGGACCAATCTTCGTTGCAATAACAGGAAAAAATAACCCTGGTTAGGGAGAGTACACAGGAAGGCTGCAATGGACATTATCTCTGCAACTCTGCTCCGTTGCCCTCTGCCCACCAAGACAGCATCAGTCACCATTACCAGACACTTGTGTGTGTGTACTCTCTCCGTGGTTACACTTACTCAGAGAGCAAAATCTTGTTATATACGAACCTCTGCTTGAAAATTTGTCTCTGTTGAAATATCCAATTGTTTTGAAAGTTGCTAAAGTAATTGCAATTATGTGTCCATGCATAGTTGCAGCCATAGTACTATTTTTGTACTTTGGATATTATTTAAATTAGAAGGATTCATACAAATACAAAATCTTCTTTCATTAGTGTGTAACGCTCTAAAAATCATAAAATTAAAATCACAACAGAGCAATACAGTGTATATTGTAAACACTCCAGTTCAAAAGTTCTGGTCCTGAGAGAGTTTCTGTCCAGCCAGGACAGAACATGGATCTATCCTGTCATTAGAGTTCATTAGGTAGGTTGCATACATGTGGCTGAATTCCTGGGTCAATCAAAGGAGGCACTGGAAACATGAGTTAATCCACCCTGTGCCGTAGTTCCTTACCTCAAAAACATGAAAAATTATTGTCTCTCCCAAAGGGGTATAGGAAGTACAAATCTATTAATGGTTGTGTAAACTTGGGTATTACAGTGTTGAGGACCACAGCAAGAGCTTTTTATATCTTTATATGTTCTTGATTTCCTTCCAACTTTTTTATACTCCTCAGTCCCATGACCGTCTGGGAATTCCTACAAATATTCATAGAATCATAGAATCATTTGGG
>NW_009644966.1:0-1134 GCF_000690535.1 Cariama cristata | reverse complement strand
TTTTTTTTTTTTTTAAACCCTCATTCAAAAGAAACAGAAACATCAAAATGCTTTAGGTTGGCCTCTGAGCAAAGTCTCTCCTTTTCTTAAAATACCCAAAACATAACTGACAAGATGAAAAAAATCATAATGGCTCTAATAAAGAATAGATGAGACAAAGTGGAAACAACAGTCATCAGTTCAGGGAAAAGCCCTCAAAAAACGCTATGATATGAGAACTGTGCTCCCTAAAGTTACACAGCAACTATGTAGACAAGAAGACATTGGAACTACCTAGCAAAAGTAACGTAGAAATATGCATCTCTGGCTGGATTCTATGACCCACAGTTACTAACTGTCAATCTGTTTAGGCTTCAGCCATTGCCACTGCACTTGGATGCAGGTCAAAAAACCCTGCAGGACATTAAGAAAGACCACAGACGCATCTACTTAAGCACTGGTGAAAATTTCTTTCCTAAGTTACTTTTCCTTCTACTTCAGGTACACCAGGAACAATCACAATTGCATTCTGTCCATCTCTCATCACATTTAATTTGATGTCTATAGCCTCCTTCCTATGAAAAAATAAAGAAGAGTAGGTAGGCATATTTAAGCAAGAATGCTTGATTTTCCCAGATCTATCTCTATTTTTTTACCCATTTGGTTTTGTCATGATTAAGTCTTAACCACTACTTGGGACTACAGTCTTAATCATATTTCCCCTATTATGTAAATGCTGAATGACAAATAGGTACAGAACTGAAAAGTAGATCAAATCTGTTGAACTCTTTTCAATAATGACAGATGGAGATTGTCTTTTGTCCTGTTGTGACAAATGAGTTTTACAGCTGTGACTCTGACTTGACTATTATCATCTACTTCATCAATCAGAGAAATTCCAGGCAGATGAAGCTCCAACTCAAAGGTCAGAAGTACTTATCACCAGTGTACTTCATGCTGCATAGCATTTTAATTAGTTAAATGGCTCTGTACATATGTATGGCTTTGATTTGTAATTTATTCATGATTTTACATTAATCACTGACATTCTGACACCTAATTAGTAGAGAGGACAAACACTCACAGGTACTGCAGGGTGAGAACTACCATATGTATTTTAATAATCAAAGCTGAGACAACAAACTAAAAAAAAAA
>NW_009644965.1:0-1133 GCF_000690535.1 Cariama cristata | reverse complement strand
TGCTGACAGTTTGGTAGTGCGTTCCATGCAGCTATTACAAGGCACAGATTTTCAATATAAAGTTTTACATTTCAGGCATGGAGAAGCGAGAAGCAAGAAGTACATCATTCCGGATGAGATCAGAAGTGCCACAGAAACAGGAAGCTGATATACCTTTCCCAGAAAATATGGATCAAAATCTGGTCGGGAAAAACCCTGAGTTAAGTAAATATGAATGAGAATTTATTCATCTGCTTCTTCCCACCCCATTTCAATGGTTTGATCCATCAGTTCAAAAGAAGCACCACCATGATTTTGGAAATTTTATAACCCTTCAGTGAGACTTTAGGTTCAAGATCACAGTCCCAGATGACAACACAGTGCTTGCCTGATTGGATCTTTCAAAAAGCAGTGAGTGTCTTCTAGACCAGAATGACAATTCTTTGTCCTGTTCTTCACTTGTAGGTTTACAAGATGCATCTCACAATACGACATGAAAAAGATTTGAGGGAGAAGAGCTGGAATTTGGCTGTTGTATGGCGACAAGGTTCTGCTCTCAGTCTTCCATCATCTCTTCAAATGCTTTGCAGGATACAGCAGGCAAACTGGATTTCATACAGAAAACACTGATTCACCTCAAACCAGACAGGAAAGACACCCCTTTTGTTTTCAGCCAGTGAGTTACCGTGAGTATCCCTGAAGAGCTTTGTGCTTCATGCAGTGCTACAATACTACACCACTGACATCACAACGCAAATAGTAAATGACAACAGAAGGAAGAGCAGGTACTGTGGGCATGCCATCCAGCCACCAAACCCTACCCACTCCACCCCCCAAAAAAACTCCAAACAACCCCAAAATCAATAGTTTACCCCTAAATGGTAAATTTAAAAGATCACTATTGGAAACAGGAAAATATTCTTCGCTATGTAGTGAACCAGAGCACATTTTGGCTATGTGCTAGTTTCTAATGGGTTGGACTTCTAAATAAAAATTAAACCACAAAAAGCTCATTAAAACAGGAACAAGAATGGTATGTTTCATTTCTCCTCCTTTATATTTCAGATTGGCAACTTAAGCATTTCCGCGTTTTCTAGAACTAAAGGCTACAACATCTTTTTTGCTGACTTTCTCCTGGTGCATGAATTTTCATT
>NW_009644964.1:0-1140 GCF_000690535.1 Cariama cristata | reverse complement strand
ACGGGTGCGTTACGGGGACACAGCGATGGGGACACGACACGAAAGGGGCCCAGAGAGCAGCAGCACAGCGGGGACGGAAGGGCCCGGTGTATTGAAATTCATCACGGAGACTTTGACAATGAAGCAAACACGTATCTGTTTCCCATAATTTTTCCATTTTCCAATTACTCTTCTCTTGTAATTTCTTCTCCGGAGACTAGGCATAAACAGGCGTCAATAAAACCTGGTGCCCAGTGGGCACGAGTGAAGTTACGCCCACGCATTAGCTAAGATCAAAAATGAGTACATCAGTCATACTGTACTCACGGTGTCTGTACTACTCCGCGCAATGCTCCTAGAGGTCTGTGTCCGTCACTTGTCTCAGTGACTACGGTGCAGAAATAGATCGAGGCAGAAAGCAGAGTTTCCCCGGCATGTCCCTGGGTGAGGCACTCCTGGATTTCAGTGGTGCTTCCCGGGGCAGCAGGATCTGCCCCAAATTATTTCACCTGGGAAGCAGCAATTACCCGGTGTCTCCCCAGAAGCTGCCTTGGTTTCTGCCGCTGAGGGCATTCCGCACAATTCACCCGGGAAGAGCAGTGCTGAAAAGGGAACATAAATGACCGACACGGAGAGGGTTGGGGTGAGAAACATCCATTTCAGAAGTGAGCCAGCTCCTCCCTACGCCCACCAACCTCGGCCTCAAGGGCCGTTTGTCACCTAAAGAAAGCGGTGAAAACGTCTGATTAGACATGTCCCACCAAACCGCCAACATCTCTCCTGGCCCAAGAGCTTCTGGCTGAACAGGATCTATCTGCATCTCTCATACATGGGGCAGTTTGGTCAAAAAATAAGTTTCACTCCTTGTCGTTCTGATAGTCCAAATTTGGTCATTACTCACAGAAAGATGACAAACAGTGCAACGGAGTTTACTGAAGAAAACTACCCATACTGGTGGAGTAGGTAATCTGTAATTTATAATTCCTGAATAAATACATGGGTTCGACCCTCATTCTGCTTCTCTCGCCCCACCCGAGCCCCGGCGGGCCAAGCGCGGGGCTTCTGGCCCCTCGCAGCAGCAGGGCTGTCAGACTGCTCTGACCAGAAGCAAATCGGAGCCGGTCCTGATGTGGTTCTGTGACTCGAGATGCAAGTGTACCC
>NW_009644963.1:0-1133 GCF_000690535.1 Cariama cristata | reverse complement strand
GGCTACCTTTCAGTTCAACAGTATTGGTACACTACGTACAAAGCAGCAACATCTCAACTTTTACCCCTCTCAAAAGGTCAGAAAATAAATGAGTTATTTTAAATCTTATGAAAGAAGATTACATCTGATAGACTGCCATTATACATTAGAACGTCTCAATAGTAATCTGCAAATTCCTTTTTAACTTTCATGAACCAAGTTCTAATCAAGCCGGTAACAGTGAAAAGTCTTCTTGGATGAAGTGCACACTGAGTATTTCCAGTAATTAACTCTCACTTTTTACAGCTTCTAAAGTGCTGCAAGGCAAAGACTTGAAACCAGGTAAGCAACTTTCTTGGAAATAAACTCCTGTGAAGGAGAATAGATCCACCATGCTTTACTATGTCATATCCTTTTTACATAACTATTTTATTAAACTAACATGTCTACAAGATTTTTTTGAACTGATTTCTAAGAAAAGAAATTTCAACTGATTGAAATAATTAAATAAAAAAAGAAAAAAGAACACTATGTATTTTCCTAACTGCCACTACCAGAGTTCATAGGAGAAAGGTAAAAACTTTTGGACATGTCATTAAAGTCTCCTGCTGTTGCACTTATTACTTAAAATCTGGAAAATACCTTGGCATAACACTACAGTCATGTCACTGCCCTGTTTAATAGTTCCAAAAATTGCCACACTGCTTATTTTCCACGTTCAATGTAAAAGTTCAGAAATAGCTTACAAATCACAGTTGGATCCTCAAAAACAGGTAACATTTTATTTTTCCTTTTCTTCCCAAATTTGATGAACAGCTTCAAGAAGTTCACTAATATAGGAAGATATACCTTAGAAATTATTGAGCTACCAAGCATTCTGCATTTTTCCATTTGATCCCACACAATTAAAATACCAAGGTGGTATACTTAGCAAATTTTTATGGAGATTGATTCCCGCAGAGACTTCAAAGACTTCCTCCCCCCCCCCTTACAGAGATATAATTATACAAAAAACCAACCTTTTCTTTGCTGAGAAAGCCACGCTTTCTACAGAGGAACTTTTGACACTTTTCTGGGTAAAAATAACTATGTTCTAAAATTTTAAGTAGTTATCCTCAAAATATAATTATTTTTGTTAAACAGCGGAGCATATT
>NW_009644962.1:0-1128 GCF_000690535.1 Cariama cristata | reverse complement strand
TTTTATATAGCATAAAGTATAGCTTGCTATCTTTCACAGAATTTCTAAGCGGAAAATTAGGTTACGTCAATAAAACCATAACATAAAATCATGCAGTGTGAATCAAATTCTGTGGTAGTTGTGAAAATGGCAATATGAGAAGGTTCCAGGGATGTCAGTGGCCTCATATTCGAGGTACTTGGTAGTATATTGGTATCAGGTAGAAGAGAAAGAATTAGATTTTTTCTCATTTTTCCATTTAAATGGGAAGTGCTAATAATGTTGTAATGCTGCCACACATTTTTTCTACTTCAGTTGCTTCAAGGACATGTGCCTGACTATCAAAATCTGTCTTAACCTTTCATTAAGAAAAGAAAAATTGGTTTATAGGAGGCAAACATCTGTCCTAGAATTTCTTACAATTAGGAAATAGTCAATATATAAGATTACTGTTTTATTTCCTTCAGTGTCTCTATTTTCTTTTAAAGCTAGTTAAACTCATCTGTCTATTCTACTTTCTTCCCTAGCATTTTTGTATGATCACAGAGCTTTGAAGCTGTTCCTGTGATTCTTTAATTTTTTATTTTCTGGTAGGCTGTAGGGCATAGTAGACTGGTGTGATATTAATGGGCCTAATTGAGATAAAGTTTAATGGTTTTTCTCACACACTTCATCATTAGGCTAGTGGCACATTTTATTGTCATCTTTTCTCTGTGGTCGTTGTGTTATCTGGTCCTAATTATAATTAAATGTATCAAGGCTAGGTAGAATAACACCTTTTTTTTTTTGATGCCTAAGTCCTTTTTTGGGTGGGCTTTTTTTTCTCCTCCTTCTTTTTTTTCCCCACCAGTATAAGGGATTTAATTCCATCCTGCTTACCACCATCTGGAACAAAATATTTCTATTTACAAACCGTTTTCATTCATCCAGTTCATAGCTAAACCAATTTGCATATAGCTCATAAAATCTGTTAATGATCTTTGACCAATGTTTAAAACATACTTTAGGCAATCACAAGAATGAGTGTCATAAATACATCTCATGGACAGTTGTAGCCTCTTAAACCCATTTATATCGAGGAAGGAATACTTTCATTTCTGAAATGGTCAATCGTGTCTATAGTGATCCTTAACATACAGAAGTAAAAAA
>NW_009644961.1:0-1131 GCF_000690535.1 Cariama cristata | reverse complement strand
CTGGCTTAATTTAGGGATAGGTTTTGGGTGTTTGCTCTTTGATTTGCCATCTTTTCACTGGGGCGTTATAGCTCGGAAATACCAAAATGTCATGTTTCTACCACCCATCAGGAACTATTTTAGGCCATTAGATATCGCTTTGTTCACTTGTATTTTATGGAAGGGAAAAGGATGGGAAATGAAGCATTTCACTTTGGCTTCAGCAAAGCATTTGGGCCTAAGCAAAAAGAGTGGAACTTGGGGATGTTTCCAGCAAACCCAGTTCTTCCACCCCAACTTTTCTCATTTCAGTTGCTGAAGCTATCTGCATGTTCCTGCCTTGGCAGGATCATCTGAGCCCTGGCCAGGCTTTGCTCCTCTTGGAGGTGGCTTGGTTGCCTTAGCCTGGCTGTGTTGCTGTACAGGTGGTAGTGCCTCGGGGACACCAAAACCATGCCCCCACCCTGCCAGAGATACCATCTTGTTCAAAGCCCGGGCTGCCCCTTTGCAGGTGCTCAGGGCATGCTCACATCTCTGGTGGTACTGCGTTGGCCATGGATTTTGAGCTCTTGTTCCTTCACTGCCAAGGGTCTCTCTGCCCTTCGAGGAGAGGGAGCAGAGCTAAAATTGGGAAATACTCCGTTTCTGCTTCTCTGGCACAAGAATTGGGTTGTTCTACAAGCATATGGAAGGGAACTGTGTCTGTGTCTTAAATAGACACTGAGTATGGAAGAAACTTGTGCATACACCCTAGTGGCAGGGGAAGAGCTGGAAATAGGACTTACATCTTCCAACAGGCTCAAACACATTCCTCCTCCTGGGCCAACGCATGCCAGAGAGAATGCGTAGCACAGTGGGGGTCTTTCCCACATTGGTGCCCTGGAGGGCTAGTGTGGAGGGGAGAGGTGGGTCTCCCACCAAGAAGGTTGCAGGTGATTCTGACCTGTGCAGGACAAATGATCCAGGGCATCGAATTTCTCCAGCACCTCTCTTGTGCCTGGCTGTGTTTATACCCAAATGCACCTGGCTGCCCCCATTCAGGGATCAGGGTTTGCAAGGCATGACAGGGTTGTTCCAGTTCCTGCGGGTTGTTATGGCCTTCAGGGCCAGGCAAGGTGCCAAGGGGAGATTAGCTGTGACCATTTTCTGTGG
>NW_009644960.1:0-1120 GCF_000690535.1 Cariama cristata | reverse complement strand
AAAAAAAAAAAGGAAGGGGGAGGGGGGGAAGAAGCATAAACAGCTTCATTTGAAATTCCCACTGCAAAAGCTGCCTATCAGCTCGCATATGCTGTCTCAACAGCTAGCAAAAGCAAAAAATTCCTCGTTGCTCAGTTCAGCTTGTGCAGCGCGTGTAAGTGGATAAATTCTGATTCAAGAAAGGTCAGGGTGGGTTGTTTCAACACATGTCTAAAGGCAATGTCTGAGGCACAGGGCTACAGAGATGAGGATCTCCCAAGCAGTGCAGGAAACTGGCATGAGAAAAGCCACATTTCCTGGAAATTGGTTTGTCACAGGCCAACGTGCTTGCAGGAACATTTGGGGAGGGAAGAATCTCCAGACTAAACATTTTTTAAATATACTTTTGAATTTGACATAATGGTCTCTCTCTCTTTTTTTTACTTAAATGAAGAATTTCTTTTGATTCTAAAGCACCTTTGAAATTGCAGTACACTAAACTTTTCAAAAGTTTTTCATTATCTTTAGATATCAGAATTGAAATAAACTGTTCCCATATGCTTCAGATTAAAAATTTCAGTGGAACCAATCTGAAACTGGAGGGGGAGAGAGTAAAACTCTGGCATGCAGAGTTTTACTTGTTCTTCTTATTTATTACAGGAGGGGAAAAATGAAAGCTCTGAAACCTCTCACAGGATGGGGAACAAGTTTCCTACTCACTTGTGGGGGCCAAGTTCTCCAGGCAGAGCTGCTCTCACAGCAAACCAGCACTGATGAAGGTTTCTTTCCATCAGCAGATGGAGAGGAAATATCCCCCTCTCAAATATAAACTGGTCATGGAGGGTATAATGAAAATTGGGGGGTAGATTAAACCAAAGTGATCAACTCTGTCTCTCGTTCTCAACTCAGCTTCCTCCTGTTCCTTCAAATTAACTTATTTCTTTGTACATCTCCTGCTTGGTATTAAGCATGCAAGCTGTAGCTCCTGTGGTGGTGGAAGATAAGAGGGCACTTACATTAAATCATAGCAGTTGACCCCAAACTTCTCCTGCTTTTTACACTTTTATGGTTGCTTTTGACTTCTCCTTCTGTCCCTGGCCTTGGCCATTTCTTCCTTGAACTTCACCCTCAAAAAGGCCTC
>NW_009644959.1:0-1120 GCF_000690535.1 Cariama cristata | reverse complement strand
TTGGCACCATTCAAGTCTCTTCCACAAAGCAGACACAACTTGTAGTAGCATAACTGTCTCTCACAGCTGATTTTACTTATCAGATGATAGTTCTGTCTTGAGGACCAATGGGTGTCCATTGATGCCTCTACTAAGATCCGTGGAGGTGGGCTTTTTTTATCACAGTCTGGTATGTTGCCCAAGGACTAACAGTGCTTTCAAGTAAGCCACAGTGTAAAGGAAAGCATTGCATATTGCATTGAAACAGCGAGATACAGGGAACAGCTCTCAAGAGTGTCATGCTGTCAAGAAAGCAGGGAAGAAAAAATTATGTTCTTTTGTAATGCGCTCTTGTCATCAAGTTAGTACTAGTGCAGAGTGCTGGATGCAGTTCACTGCTGTGCTACTTTACTAGTGCAGTAATTCTGCTGGAATGACAAGGGCCTTATAGTTCACAGTTCAGTCAAAACTTAGAGGATACAAGATTATGCCTTTCAGATTAAAAATGGTTGATTTATTCATGTTTAGAAAAACATAGACAAATTTAGGTGGGTTGTATTGGAGGCTTGTCTTTCTATTGCATTTCTGTGTGTTGTGCTTGGGGTTTTTTTGAGATCTAAAACTGCTATGAGGGTAAGCGTTTTTTTAATCTTTCCTTTCAATAGAAGCTCCGAATGCCTCCAACTTAAAAATCGTAAGAATGGACAGAACAGCAGGATGTGTAACAGGAGGGGAAGAGATTTACCTTCTCTGTGACAAGGTTCAGAAAGGTAAGAGTCTGGAGTGTTGTAGGGCACACCAGGGTGTTCATCTGGAGTACATGTGAAGCCTGCTGTGCTGCCGTAGTATTCTCCCACTCTGATAGCACAGCAGGATTTGTAAGCACTCAAAAGTCTGGACAGCAGTCCAGAAAATGAATAAATCAAAATAGTCTGTTGGAAAGCAAATTCAGCTTGCATTGCCTCCACAGAGACCATGTGATCATCTTTGTTCTTCTCAAATTTCTGCCCTTCCCCACGTTCTGAGTTTTTTGTGGGTGATGCATCCTGGGTGATGTTTGCCTCCATTAACTAACACCTGCTCTGAATTATTTTGAAGTTTCTGATTTATTAATAAGTTCTTGATTATAAAGAGTAAGTAT
>NW_009644958.1:0-1122 GCF_000690535.1 Cariama cristata | reverse complement strand
TTACAAAAATCCTAGTGTTTCCCTCATCTTCTCCTCAAAAAGTAAGGGGTTTTTTCCTTCTTTGCCTTTATAACTGTTATCTGTTGGTGTGGAAGATGCTGATTTTTCTGGAAATGAGAACAGTTGATAGAGGGACTATCAGGCAGAGAAGGGAGAAGGAAAGAGGGACGCCTGTACTTGGAACTCTATTTTCTGCGTGGACTAGTTTCAGGAGACCTTTGGCCATGTTCTCTAATGCTTTTTGCGATATATAGGCATTTGCATTTATGTGGCTGTAAGTAATGCCCACTCATAAGGGAGGCATTTTGCTGCCTAGAGGGGGAATTCACTCGCTGCTTTGTGGACTTTTTTCCCCTGTTAGACTATAGCATTTTTTCTTTTTTTCAAGAATTTGGAAGGGATACTCATAGTGCAGTGGTGCAGGGATCATGTCGAGGACATGCTGAAATGCGTAAAGATGCACACACACCTCCTTCTGGGTGAACAGATACTAGTGGAAGGTTAGGAAGGCTGGAGCGGTGTTTTCAAAAGCATATAGGTGGTTGCAGACTACAAGCCTTCTAAATGCTTTATAAACTCTGCCCTTGACTTTTGTTCCTGAATAAGCTATGGATTTGGTGTATAAATTGTGAATCTATACACCACAGAAGCCATGAAGCTTCCAAGCCTGTTTCCCTATATATAAAAGGAAAAAAAGATTGTTGGTTTTTCTCTGTTACTCTGTGAATGCTCATTAGAGAAACAGGTTTACTACCTAGGTGAATATCTGTAAACTTCAGTGTTTAGAAGTTTTAGTTTTGATAGTACTAGAGAAAGTAAACTGGAAAACAAATCCAAGTTAGTTGCCACTTCAAAGATCCCCTCAAAGACCCACAGCTGAAGCACTTCAAGGTTCAGACTGTCCCAACTGCAACGAGGGTAGAAGGATCTGGAACAAGTATGAGACATTTGTTTTGCAGTCCAGAAGAGACAAAGAGGCCTTGCAGAAAAGGACTGGGGAACTGGAAGCTGAACTGAAAAGATGCAAACACGAGACACCTCCAGACCAAGAGAATGAAGAGGTCTGCTTTCCTAAGGTAAGTCTTCTACCTTTCAGCTGGAGAGGATTGTGCCTTTTTTTAA
>NW_009644957.1:0-1130 GCF_000690535.1 Cariama cristata | reverse complement strand
TGGAGATTTGGGAAAAATCAAGGGCATCTTAAGTGGCACTAATTCATGTATGTTTAGGCAAGTGAACTGAGCTCATAGCCTTCGCTGAGGATGCAAGGGGGGAAAAAAAACAAACCAAAACCAAAAAAGCACAATAGTAACTCTTTATGTTAGCTAATGCTAAAAAAAAAGAAAATGCAAGATTGTGACAAAATAATGTTTCTATGCATTTATCTGGCTCAATTTTCTTCCTCTTCTGAGAGCACACTTTGGATTCACCCACACACACACGGCTTCCCCAAATCCCAGTATTTCCCTCCATCTTCTGTGCAGACAGTTTCCCTTCCCCTTGGTAGGCATTTACAGAAGGATCTCACTGGCATGAAAACACATTCTTGTGTTGTACTCTTCTGTGAGAATACCTTCATGCCTTTGAATTCCCCATTAGCAAGTCTCCTTTTAATCACCTTCCTCAGGCAAGCAACGTCCTTCTCGCTGTGCTTTGTATCTGCCTGCCTGGAGTTCAGATGTAACAACCTGGTTTACCCCAGCTAGCAACCATCTCTATCCAAGAGGGCTTCATTTGAGTCAATGATCATTGAAATTTAATAGCCTTCAATAATTAGCCTAGCATCAAGTGCAAGAAGTTTTGCAGGGATTTTCTCAATAGGGAGGTGAAAGACAATGGAGAAGGCAGTTGTCTCTCACATTAAAAGAAGAAAGCTCACAGTCTGACCCACAAACACATCAAGTCTCCAGTATCAAATCTTAATCGTTCACAGTCAAATTTCCCAAATTGTTAGCATGTTTCATGAAATAAGTTAGTCTAATTATAAATGTCAACTACAGATTGTATTCTGTGCACATATATATATATGTGAATACCCAGCTCCCTACTAAATGTCATTCATCCACTTTTAGAAACATTCATATTCAAAATTATTCAGATTTTTATAAGTGCCTCAGTGACAAGGGAACTTGTACTCTTATGTCAGGTGCCACTGACAATCCAAACTGCATCTGTCATTAGACTGTTTGTTTGGTAATTATATGTGGTAATAGGCTCATCTCCTGAAAGGTTTTCTACGTAGCACACAGATCACGTTGCAGCAGAGAGGCTTTGGTGCAGAGAAGTTCAATTAAAGAAAAAA
>NW_009644956.1:0-1137 GCF_000690535.1 Cariama cristata | reverse complement strand
TAGTATCCAGGTTTTCCAAGCCATCTCCATTCAGAAATAAGAAAAATAGTGAATTGCAATCAGTCTATCCCTACATGTCACTGATGCTCTGAAACTTAAAAGAATAGCCCGTAATCCCAAGTGAGGAAGCAATTACTGATTAAAAATGTAATATAGAAAATATGTTTAAAAAAAATCCCAATTCCTCTTTCCTTTACTCACAAATCATTCCCTAATTTTGTACAACTGTTCGCTAGTCATAAATCTTCACTAAAATTTTTGAGTAATAACTTTCAGGCAGTGGGATGCCTGTGAATTGCTCTCTTAGATTAGTCTATATAACTTCCCAGTAAGAGATGGCCACACTGTCATTTGCAGTGTCAGAGCGGCCAGCTAAACCTTCCAGCAGTGTCTGTGTACTGCTGTAAAATGAACTGTACTACAGCATGAGGTGTGCTAAAGGCTGAATGAAATCATTCTCTTGTCAGAAATCAGCGGTTAAGGAGATGCAAACATTTTAAGAAATTACTAGCGGCTGACCCGTGCATTTGCGAATATATTATTTAATTCTTTGATGGGCTCTGGGTTGCCATGGGAACTTGATGAACTTGGAGAGACACAACAAAATAAGGCCCTTCCACTTGGGACCATGATGTTTCGGTCCCAAGCACTTCATGATACACCGTAATTATTTCAGTGCCAGCAGAGCAGTGATATCATGCAAAGACATGACAGATCACACTTTTCTCATATTAGGAGAGAGGGCTGGAACATGTGAATATGTGTACAGGAGTCTGTTTGTAATGAAACTGCCATTATGGGGCCCTTGTGTGCTTGCAGTCTCATTTCATCGAGCTAAGAGTACTCACTTTTCTTAATGTTTGCTTAATGTGTTTGCTTAAATATATTTAATAGCCTATGGAGTACATTTCCATTTACTGCTGGAGTTTTTTTAGAACATCATAGTGCAAAGCTGCATAAGCTACCCATGAAATACATCAGTAATGATAGCATATTGAAAGCGCTGAGGAGCGCATGTTCAGACTGTAAGAGGGCAACCTTCAGTTTTATAGTGAAAATAAGTAAATGAGGAAAACTGTGGTGACATATTAAAATAGAGCAACCAGCCAGGAAAGCAACAAATTACTCTATGTACCC